>NC_088834.1:3685693-3970693 GCF_904066995.2 Poecilia reticulata
CTGAGCTAACCGGCCATATGCACTGTGCTCCTTCCATCGAGGTGGTAAAAGGTCAGCAAGGGTTCTATGGTGTAGTGGTCTGTGCTCTGAATCCAGACATCTGAGTGCAAGCCTGACTACACACTTGATGTGTTGCATCTGACATCTTCAAATTTGGAACTTCAAACTGAAACAGACAGAAGAAGTTCAGTTTCTGTAGTGTAGTGGTTATCACGTTTGCTTCACACGCAAAAGGTCTCTGGTTCGAAACCAGACAGAAACAGATCTTGTACGTTGTACTTCTCACAGGGGACCACAAGTGTTTTCCTGACGGTTCAAGCGCCAATGGACTTCAATGCAGTCATCTTTGAAATCGAGGCCACTTTATTTAAGTTCCCACTTCTCGGTTCTATGGTGTAATGGTTAGCACTCTGGACTCTGAATCCAGTGATCTGAGTTCAAGTCTCAGTAGAACCATTTCTCTCTGTTCTTGACATAGTTGATCCTTTTTTTGATGTATGGACCATAATGTGAAATTTGGCACAAATATAAGTCTGACATTTTGTTCAAGTTATGGAGATTTCATGGATCTAAGAAAACCTACATGATCTTAACACAATAAAAATGTGAGAAACCACTCATATTCTAATATTTTTTTGAATCAATATATGAAATTGATGAACTTAAATCCTTTTGTTACTCTGCAGTCTTGATTGTGCTAAACAGTTTATGTTTCATATGGCCAGTATGGGGTTTGAACCCATGACCTTGGCGTTATTAGCACCACGCTCTGACCAGCTGAGCTAACCGGCCATACGCACTGTGCTCCTTCCATCGAGGTGGTAAAAGGTCAGCAAGGGTTCTATGGTGTAGTGGTCTGTGCTCTGAATCCAGACATCTGAGTGCAAGCCTGACTAGACACTCGATGTGTTGCATCTGACATCTTCAAATTTGGAGCTTCAAACTGAAACAGACAGAAGAAGTTCAGTTTCTGTAGTGTAGTGGTTATCACGTTTGCTTCACACGCAAAAGGTCTCTGGTTCGAAACCAGACAGAAACAGATCTTGTACGTTGTACTTCTCACAGGGGACCACAAGTGTTTTCCTGACGGTTCAAGCGCCAATGGACTTCAATGCAGTCATCTTTGAAATCGAGGCCACTTTATTTAAGTTCCCACTTCTCGGTTCTATGGTGTAATGGTTAGCACTCTGGACTCTGAATCCAGTGATCTGAGTTCAAGTCTCAGTAGAACCATTTCTCTCTGTTCTTGACATAGTCGATCCTTTTTTTGATGTATGGACCATAATGTGAAATTTGGCACAAATATAAGTCTGACATTTTGTTCAAGTTATGGAGATTTCATGGATCTAAGAAAACGTACATGATCTTAACACAATAAAAATGTGAGAAACCACTCATATTCTAATATTTTTTGAATCAATATATGAAATTGATGAACTTAAATCCTTTTGTTACTCTGCAGTCTTGATTGTGCTAAACAGTTTATGTTTCATATGGCCCGTATGGGGTTTGAACCCATGACCTTGGCGTTATTAGCACCACGCTCTGACCAGCTGAGCTAACCGGCCATACGCACTGTGCTCCTTCCATCGAGGTGGTAAAAGGTCAGCAAGGGTTCTATGGTGTAGTGGTCTGTGCTCTGAATCCAGACATCTGAGTGCAAGCCTGACTACACACTTGATGTGTTGCATCTGACATCTTCAAATTTGGAACTTCAAACTGAAACAGACAGAAGAAGTTCAGTTTCTGTAGTGTAGTGGTTATCACGTTTGCCTAACACGCAAAAGGTCTCTGGTTCGAAACCAGACAGAAACAGATCTTGTACGTTGTACTTCTCACAGGGGACCACAACTGTTTTCCTGACGGTTCAAGCGCCAATGGACTTCAATGCAGTCATCTTTGAAATCGAGGCCACTTTATTTAAGTTCTCGGTTCTATGGTGTAATGGTTAGCACTCTGGACTCTGAATCCAGTGATCTGAGTTCAAGTCTCAGTAGAACCATTTCTCTCTGTTCTTGACATAGTTGATCCTTTTTTTGATGTATGGACCATAATGTGAAATTTGGCACAAATATAAGTCTACATTTTGTTCAAGTTATGGAGATTTCATGGATCTAAGAAAACCTACATGATCTTAACACAATAAAAATGTGAGAAACCACTCATATTCTAATATTTTTTTGAATCAATATATGAAATTGATGAACTTAAATCCTTTTGTTACTCTGCAGTCTTGATTGTGCTAAACAGTTTATGTTTCATATGGCCAGTATGGGGTTTGAACCCATGACCTTGGCGTTATTAGCACCACGCTCTGACCAGCTGAGCTAACCGGCCATACGCACTGTGCTCCTTCCATCGAGGTGGTAAAAGGTCAGCAAGGGTTCTATGGTGTAGTGGTCTGTGCTCTGAATCCAGACATCTGAGTGCAAGCCTGACTAGACACTCGATGTGTTGCATCTGACATCTTCAAATTTGGAGCTTCAAACTGAAACAGACAGAAGAAGTTCAGTTTCTGTAGTGTAGTGGTTATCACGTTTGCCTAACACGCAAAAGGTCTCTGGTTCAAACCAGACAGAAACAGATCTTGTACGTTGTCTTCTCACAGGGACCACAAGTGTTTCCTGACGGTTCAAGGCCAATGACAGCAGATTTTGTTTTTTTTTTTTTTTTTTTTTTTTTTTTTTTTTTTTTTTTTTTTTTTTTTTTTTTTTTTTTTTTTTTTGTACTTCTCACAGGGGACCACAACTGTTTTCCTCACGGTTCAAGCGCCAATGGACTTCAATGCAGTCATCTTTGAAATCGAGGCCACTTTATTTAAGTTCTCGGTTCTATGGTGTAATGGTTAGCACTCTGGACTCTGAATCCAGTGATCTGAGTTCAAGTCTCAGTAGAACCATTTCTCTCTGTTCTTGACATAGTTGATCCTTTTTTTGATGTATGGACCATAATGTGAAATTTGGCACAAATATAAGTCTGACATTTTGTTCAAGTTATGGAGATTTCATGGATCTAAGAAAACCTACATGATCTTAACACAATAAAAATGTGAGAAACCACTCATATTCTAATATTTTTTGAATCAATATATGAAATTGATGAACTTAAATCCTTTTGTTACTCTGCAGTCTTGATTGTGCTAAACAGTTTATGTTTCATATGGCCAGTATGGGGTTTGAACCCATGACCTTGGCGTTATTAGCACCACGCTCTGACCAGCTGAGCTAACCGGCCATACGCACTGTGCTCCTTCCATCGAGGTGGTGAAAGGTCAGCAAGGGTTCTATGGTGTAGTGGTCTGTGCTCTGAATCCAGACATCTGAGTGCAAGCCTGACTACACACTTGATGTGTTGCATCTGACATCTTCAAATTTGGAACTTCAAACTGAAACAGACAGAAGAAGTTCAGTTTCTGTAGTGTAGTGGTTATCACGTTTGCCTAACACGCAAAAGGTCTCTGGTTCGAAACCAGACAGAAACAGATCTTGTACGTTGTACTTCTCACAAGGGACCCCAACTGTTTTCCTGACGGTTCAAGCGCCAATGGACTTCAATGCAGTCATCTTTGAAATCGAGGCCACTTTATTTAAGTTCTCGGTTCTATGGTGTAATGGTTAGCACTCTGGACTCTGAATCCAGTGATCTGAGTTCAAGTCTCAGTAGAACCATTTCTCTCTGTTCTTGACATAGTCGATCCTTTTTTTGATGTATGGACCATAATGTGAAATTTGGCACAAATATAAGTCTGACATTTTGTTCAAGTTATGGAGATTTCATGGATCTAAGAAAACCTACATGATCTTAACACAATAAAAATGTGAGAAACCACTCATATTCTAATATTTTTTTGAATCAATATATGAAATTGATGAACTTAAATCCTTTTGTTACTCTGCAGTCTTGATTGTGCTAAATAGTTTATGTTTCATATGGCCCGTATGGGGTTTGAACCCATGACCTTGGCGTTATTAGCACCACGCTCTGACCAGCTGAGCTAACCGGCCATACGCACTGTGCTCCTTCCATCGAGGTGGTAAAAGGTCAGCAAGGGTTCTATGGTGTAGTGGTCTGTGCTCTGAATCCAGACATCTGAGTGCAAGCCTGACTACACACTTGATGTGTTGCATCTGACATCTTCAAATTTGGAACTTCAAACTGAAACAGACAGAAGAAGTTCAGTTTCTGTAGTGTAGTGGTTATCACGTTTGCCTAACACGCAAAAGGTCTCTGGTTCGAAACCAGACAGAAACAGATCTTGTACGTTGTACTTCTCACAGGGGACCACAACTGTTTTCCTCACGGTTCAAGCGCCAATGGACTTCAATGCAGTCATCTTTGAAATCGAGGCCACGTTATTTAAGTTCTCGGTTCTATGGTGTAATGGTTAGCACTCTGGACTCTGAATCCAGTGATCTGAGTTCAAGTCTCAGTAGAACCATTTCTCTGTGTTCTTGACATAGTTGATCCTTTTTTTGATGTATGGACCATAATGTGAAATTTGGCACAAATATAAGTCTGACATTTTGTTCACCAAGTTATGGAGATTTCATGGATCTAAGAAAACCTACATGATCTTAACACAATAAAAATGTGAGAAACCACTCATATTCTAATATTATTTTGAATCAATATATGAAATTGATGAACTTAAATCCTTTTGTTACTCTGCAGGCTTGATTGTGCTAAACAGTTTATGTTTCATATGGCCAGTATGGGGTTTGAACCCATGACCTTGGCGTTATTAGCACCACGCTCTGACCAGCTGAGCTAACCGGCCATACGCACTGTGCTCCTTCCATCGAAGTGGTAAAAGGTCACCAAGGGTTCCATGGTGTAGTGGTCTGTGCTCTGAATCCAGACATCTGAGTGCAAGCCTGACTACACACTGATGTGTTGCATCTGACATCTTCAAATTTGGACTTCAAACTGAAACAGACAGAAGAAGTTCAGTTTCTGTAGTGTAGTGGTTATCACGTTTGCCTAACACGCAAAAGGTCTCTGGTTTGAAACCAGACAGAAACAGATCTTGTAAGTTGTACTTCTCACAGGGGACCACAACTGTTTTCCTCACGGTTCAAGCGCCAATGGACTTCAATGCAGTCATCTTTGAAATCGAGGCCAATTTATTTAAGTTCTCGGTTCTATGGTGTAATGGTTAGCACTCTGGACCCTGAATCCAGTGATCTGAGTTCAAGTCTCAGTAGAACCATTTCTCTCTGTTCTTGACATAGTTGATCCTTTTTTTGATGTATGGACCATAATGTGAAATGTGGCACAAATATAAGTCTTACATTTTGTTCAAGTTATGGAGATTTCATGGATCAAAGAAAACCTACATGATCTAAAAACAATAAAAATGTGAGAAACCACTCATATTCTAATTTTTTTTGAATCAATATATGAAATTGATGAAATTAAATCCTTTTGTTACTCTGCAGTCTTGATTGTGCTAAATAGTTTATGTTTCATATGGCCCATATGGGGTTTGAACCCATGACCTTGGCGTTATTAGCACCACGCTCTGACCAGCTGAGCTAACCGGCCATACGCACTGTGCTCCTTCCATCGAGGTGGTAAAAGGTCAGCAAGGGTTCTATGGTGTAGTGGTCTGTGCTCTGAATCCAGACATCTGAGTGCAAGCCTGACTAGACACTCGATGTGTTGCATCTGACATCTTCAAATTTGGAGCTTCAAACTGAAACAGACAGAAGAAGTTCAGTTTCTGTAGTGTAGTGGTTATCACGTTTGCCTAACACGCAAAAGGTCTCTGGTTCGAAACCAGACAGAAACAGATCTTGTACGTTGTACTTCTCACAGGGGACCACAAGTGTTTTCCTGACGGTTCAAGCGCCAATGGACTTCAATGCAGTCATCTTTGAAATCGAGGCCACTTTATTTAAGTTCCCACTTCTCGGTTCTATGGTGTAATGGTTAGCACTCTGGACTCTGAATCCAGTGATCTGAGTTCAAGTCTCAGTAGAACCATTTCTCTCTGTTCTTGACATAGTTGATCCTTTTTTTGATGTATGGACCATAATGTGAAATGTGGCACAAATATAAGTCTGTCACCAAGTTATGGAGATTTCATGGATCTAAGAAAACCTACATGATCTTAACACAATAAAAATGTGAGAAACCACTCATATTCTAATTTTTTTTTAATCAATATATGAAATTGATGAACTTAAATCCTTTTGTTACACTGCAGGCTTGATTGTGCTAAACAGTTTATGTTTCATATGGCCCGTATGGGGTTTGAACCCATGACCTTGGCGTTATTAGCACCACGCTCTGACCAGCTGAGCTAACCGGCCATACGCACTGTGCTCCTTCCATCGAGGTGGTAAAAGGTCAGCAAGGGTTCTATGGTGTAGTGGTCTGTGCTCTGAATCCAGACATCTGAGTGCAAGCCTGACTCGACACTCGATGTGTTGCATCTGACATCTTCAAATTTGGAGCTTCAAACTGAAACAGACAGAAGAAGTTCAGTTTCTGTAGTGTAGTGGTTATCACGTTTGCCTAACATGCAAAAGGTCTCTGGTTCGAAACCAGACAGAAACAGATCTTGAACGTTGTACTTCTCACAGTGGACCACAATTGTTTTCCTGACGGTTCAAGCGCCAATGGACTTCAATGCAGTCATCTTTGAAATCGAGGCCACTTTATTTAAGTTCCCACTTCTCGGTTCTATGGTGTAATGGTTAGCACTCTGGACTCTGAATCCAGTGATCTGAGTTCAAGTCTCAGTAGAACCATTTCTCTCTGTTCTTGACATAGTTGATCCTTTTTTTGATGTATGGACCATAATGTGAAATGTGGCACAAATATAAGTCTTACATTTTGTTCAAGTTATGGAGATTTCATGGATCTAAGAAAACCTACATGATCTTAACACAATAAAAATGTGAGAAACCACTCATATTCTAATATTTTTTGAATCAATATTGAAATTGATGAACTTAAATCCTTTTGTTACTCTGCAGTCTTGATTGTGCTAAACAGTTTATGTTTCATATGGCCAGTATGGGGTTTGAACCCATGACCTTGGCGTTATTAGCACCACGCTCTGACCAGCTGAGCTAACCGGCCATACGCACTGTGCTCCTTCCATCGAGGTGGTAAAAGGTCAGCAAGGGTTCTATGGTGTAGTGGTCTGTGCTCTGAATCCAGACATCTGAGTGCAAGCCTGACTACACACTTGATGTGTTGCATCTGACATCTTCAAATTTGGAACTTCAAACTGAAACAGACAGAAGAAGTTCAGTTTCTGTAGTGTAGTGGTTATCACGTTTGCCTAACACACAAAAGGTCTCTGGTTCGAAACCAGACAGAAACAGATCTTGTATGTTGTACTTCTCACAGGGGACCACAACTGTTTTCCTGACAGTTCAAGCGCCAATGGACTTCAATGCAGTCATCTTTGAAATCGAGGCCACTTTATTTAAGTTCTTGGTTCTATGGTGTAATGGTTAGCACTCTGGACTCTGAATCCAGTGATCTGAGTTCAAGTCTCAGTAGAACCATTTCTCTCTGTTCTTGACATAGTTGATCCTTTTTTTGATGTATGGACCATAATGTGAAATTTGGCACAAATATAAGTCTGACATTTTGTTCAAGTTATGGAGATTTCATGGATCTAAGAAAACGTACATGATCTTAACACAATAAAAATGTGAGAAACCACTCATATTCTAATATTATTTTGAATCAATATATGAAATTGTTGAACTTAAATACTTTTTTTACTCTGCAGTCTTGATTGTGCTAAACAGTTTATGTTTCATATGGCCGTATGGGGTTTGAACCCATGACCTTGGCGTTATTAGCACCACGCTCTGACCAGCTGAGCTAACCGGCCATACGCACTGTGCTCCTTCCATCGAGGTGGTAAAAGGTCAGCAAGGGTTCTATGGTGTAGTGGTCTGTGCTCTGAATCCAGACATCTGAGTGCAAGCCTGACTACACACTTGATGTGTTGCATCTGACATCTTCAAATTTGGAACTTCAAACTGAAACAGACAGAAGAAGTTCAGTTTCTGTAGTGTAGTGGTTATCACGTTTGCTTCACACGCAAAAGGTCTCTGGTTCGAAACCAGACAGAAACAGATCTTGTACGTTGTACTTCTCACAGGGGACCACAAGTGTTTTCCTGACGGTTCAAGCGCCAATGGACTTCAATGCAGTCATCTTTGAAATCGAGGCCACTTTATTTAAGTTCCCACTTCTCGGTTCTATGGTGTAATGGTTAGCACTCTGGACTCTAATCCAGTGATCTGAGTTCAAGTCTCAGTAGAACCATTTCTCTCTGTTCTTGACATAGTGATCCTTTTTTTGATGTATGAACCATAATATGAAATTTCTAACAAATATAAGTCTTACATTTTTTTCAAGTAATGGAGATTTCATGGATCTAAGAAAACTACATGATCTTAACACAATAAAAATGTGAGAAACCACTCAATTCTAATATTTTTTGAATCAATATATGAAATTGATGAACTTAAATCCTTTTGTTACTCTGCAGTCTTGATTGTGCTAAACAGTTTATGTTTCATATGGCCAGTATGGGGTTTGAACCCATGACCTTGGCGTTATTAGCACCACGCTCTGACCAGCTGAGCTAACCGGCCATACGCACTGTGCTCCTTCCATCGAGGTGGTAAAAGGTCAGCAAGGGTTCTATGGTGTAGTGGTCTGTGCTCTGAATCCAGACATCTGAGTGCAAGCCTGACTAGACACTCGATGTGTTGCATCTGACATCTTCAAATTTGGAGCTTCAAACTGTAACAGACAGAAGAAATTCAGTTTCTGTAGTGTAGTGGTTATCACGTTTGCTTCACACGCAAAAGGTCTCTGGTTCGAAACCAGACAGAAACAGATCTTGTACGTTGTACTTCTCACAGGGGACCACAAGTGTTTTCCTAACGGTTCAAGCGCCAATGGACTTTAATGCAGTCATCTTTGAAATCGAGGCCACTTTATTTAAGTTCCCACTTCTTGGTTCTATGGTGTAATGGTTAGCACTCTGGACTCTGAATCCAGTGATCTGAATTCAAGTCTCAGTAGAACCATTTCTCTCTGTTCTTGACATAGTCTATCCTTTTTTTGATGTATGGACCATAATGTGAAATTTGGCACAAATATAAGTCTGACATTTTGTTCAAGTTATGGAGATTTCATGGATCTAAGAAAACCTACATGATCTTAACACAATAAAAATGTGAGAAACCACTCATATTCTAATATTTTTTTGAATCAATATATGAAATTGATTAACTTAAATACTTTTGTTACTCTGCAGTCTTGATTGTGCTAAATAGTTTATGTTTCATATGGCCCGTATGGGGTTTGAACCCATGACCTTGGCGTTATTAGCACCACGCTCTGACCAGCTGAGCTAACCGGCCATACGCACTGTGCTCCTTCCATCGAGGTGGTAAAAGGTCAGCAAGGGTTCTATGGTGTAGTGGTCTGTGCTCTGAATCCAGACATCTGAGTGCAAGCCTGACTACACACTTGATGTGTTGCATCTGACATCTTCAAATTTGGAACTTCAAACTGAAACAGACAGAAGAAGTTCAGTTTCTGTAGTGTAGTGGTTATCACGTTTGCTTCACACGCAAAAGGTCTCTGGTTCGAAACCAGACAGAAACAGATCTTGTACGTTGTACTTCTCACAGGGGACCACAAGTGTTTTCCTGACGGTTCAAGCGCCAATGGACTTCAATGCAGTCATCTTTGAAATCGAGGCCACTTTATTTAAGTTCCCACTTCTCGGTTCTATGGTGTAATGGTTAGCACTCTGGACTCTGAATCCAGTGATCTGAGTTCAAGTCTCAGTAGAACCATTTCTCTCTGTTCTTGACATAGTCGATCCTTTTTTTGATGTATGGACCATAATGTGAAATTTGGCACAAATATAAGTCTGTCACCAAGTTATGGAGATTTCATGGATCTAAGAAAACCTACATGATCTTAACACAATAAAAATGTGAGAAACCACTCATATTCTAATTTTTTTTGAATCAATATATGAAATTGATGAACTTATATCCTTTTGTTACACTGCAGGCTTGATTGTGCTAAACAGTTTATGTTTCATATGGCCCGTATGGGGTTTGAACCCATGACCTTGGCGTTATTAGCACCACGCTCTGACCAGCTGAGCTAACCGGCCATACGCACTGTGCTCCTTCCATCGAGGTGGTAAAAGGTCAGCAAGGGTTCTATGGTGTAGTGGTCTGTGCTCTGAATCCAGACATCTGAGTGCAAACCTGACTACACACTTGATGTGTTGCATCTGACATCTTCAAATTTGGAACTTCAAACTGAAACAGTCAGAAGAAGTTCAGTTTCTGTAGTGTAGTGGTTATCACGTTTGCTTCACACGCAAAAGGTCTCTGGTTCGAAACCAGACAGAAACAGATCTTGTACGTTGTACTTCTCACAGGGGACCACAAGTGTTTTCCTGACGGTTCAAGCGCCAATGGACTTCAATGCAGTCATCTTTGAAATCGAGGCCACTTTATTTAAGTTCCCACTTCTCCGTTCTATGGTGTAATGGTTAGCACTCTGGACTCTGAATCCAGTGATCTGAGTTCAAGTCTCAGTAGAACCATTTCTCTCTGTTCTTGACATAGTTGATCCTTTTTTTGATGTATGGACCATAATGTGAAATTTGGCACAAATATAAGTCTTACATTTTGTTCAAGTTATGGAGATTTCATGGATCTAAGAAAACGTACATGATCTTAACACAATAAAAATGTGAGAAACCACTCAAATTCTAATATTATTTTGTATCAATATATGAAATTGATGAACTTAAATCCTTTTGTTACTCTGCAGTCTTGATTGTGCTAAACAGTTTATGTTTCATATGGCCAGTATGGGGTTTGAACCCATGACCTTGGCGTTATTAGCACCACGCTCTGACCAGCTGAGCTAACCGGCCATACGCACTGTGCTCCTTCCATCGAGGTGGTAAAAGGTCAGCAAGGGTTCTATGGTGTAGTGGTCTGTGCTCTGAATCCAGACATCTGAGTGCAAGCCTGACTAGACACTCGATGTGTTGCATCTGACATCTTCAAATTTGGAGTTTCAAACTGAAACAGACAGAAGAAATTCAGTTTCTGTAGTGTAGTGGTTATCACGTTTGCTTCACACGCAAAAGGTCTCTGGTTCGAAACCAGACAGAAACAGATCTTGTAAGTTGTACTTCTCACAGGGGACCACAAGTGTTTTCCTGACGGTTCAAGCGCCAATGGACTTTAATGCAGTCATCTTTGAAATCGAGGCCACTTTATTTAAGTTCCCACTTCTCGGTTCTATGGTGTAATGGTTAGCACTCTGGACTCTGAATCCAGTGATCTGAATTCAAGTCTCAGTAGAACCATTTCTCTCTGTTCTTGACATAGTCTATCCTTTTTTTGATGTATGGACCATAATGTGAAATTTGGCACAAATATAAGTCTGACATTTTGTTCAAGTTATGGAGATTTCATGGATCTAAGAAAACGTACATGATCTTAACACAATAAAAATGTGAGAAACCACTCAAATTCTAATATTATTTTGTATCAATATATGAAATTGATGAACTTAAATCCTTTTGTTACTCTGCAGTCTTGATTGTGCTAAACAGTTTATGTTTCATATGGCCAGTATGGGGTTTGAACCCATGACCTTGGCGTTATTAGCACCACGCTCTGACCAGCTGAGCTAACCGGCCATACGCACTGTGCTCCTTCCATCGAGGTGGTAAAAGGTCAGCAAGGGTTCTATGGTGTAGTGGTCTGTGCTCTGAATCCAGACATCTGAGTGCAAGCCTGACTAGACACTCGATGTGTTGCATCTGACATCTTCAAATTTGGAGTTTCAAACTGAAACAGACAGAAGAAATTCAGTTTCTGTAGTGTAGTGGTTATCACGTTTGCTTCACACGCAAAAGGTCTCTGGTTCGAAACCAGACAGAAACAGATCTTGTACGTTGTACTTCTCACAGGGGACCACAAGTGTTTTCCTGACGGTTCAAGCGCCAATGGACTTTAATGCAGTCATCTTTGAAATCGAGGCCACTTTATTTAAGTTCCCACTTCTCGGTTCTATGGTGTAATGGTTAGCACTCTGGACTCTGAATCCAGTGATCTGAGTTCAAGTCTCAGTAGAACCATTTCTCTCTGTTCTTGACATAGTCTATCCTTTTTTTGATGTATGGACCATAATGTGAAATTTGGCACAAATATAAGTCTGACTGTTTGTTCACCAAGTTATGGAGATTTCATGGATCTAAGAAAACGTACATGATCTTAACACAATAAAAATGTGAGAAACCACTCATATTCTAATATTTTTTTGAATCAATATATGAAATTGATGAACTTAAATCCTTTTGTTACTCTGCAGTCTTGATTGTGCGATACACTTCATGTCTCTCATGGCCAGTATGGGGATTGAACCCATGACCTTGGTGTTATTAGCACCACACTCTGACCAGCTGAGCTAATCGGCCATACGCACTGTGCTCCTTCCATCGAGGTGATAAAAGGTCAGCAAGGGTTCTATGGTGTAGTGGTCTGTGCTCTGAATCCAGGCATCTGAGTGCAAGCCTGACTAGACACTCGATGTGCTGCATCTGACATCTTTAAATTTGGAACTTCAAACTGAAACAGACAGAAGAAGTTCAGTTTCTGTAGTGTAGTGGTTATCACGTTTGCCTAACACGCAAAAGGTCTCTGGTTCGAAACCAGACAAAAACAGATCTTGTAAGTTGTGCTTCTCACAGTGGACCACAAATGTTTTCCTGACGGTTCAAACGCCAATGGACTTCAATGCAGTCATCTTTGAAATCGAGGCCACTTTATTTAAGTTCCCCCTTCTTGGTTCTATGGTGTGATGGTTAGCACTCTGGACTCTGAATCCAGTGATCTGAGTTCAAGTCTCAGTAGAACCATTTTTCTCTGTTCTTGACGTAGTCAAACCTTTTTTGGATGTATGGACTATAATGTGATATTTGGCACAAATATAAGTCTCACTCTTTGTTCACCAAGTTATGGAGATTTCATGGATCTAAGAAAACGTACATGATCTTAACACAATACAAACGTGACAAAATTGCTCCTATTCTAATATTATTTTTGAATCATTGTTTGAAATGATTTAACTTAAATCCTTTTGTTACTCTGCAGTCTTGATTGTGCGAAACACTTTATGTCTCTTATGGCCAGTATGGGGATTGAACCCATGACCTTGGTGTTCATAGCACCACATGTTTTTAGCATCTATTTGCTAAAACCTTTTGTGATCCTAACAAAAGTGCTCATATCCTAATGTTTTTCAAAGTCAACTTGCATAAAGGTATACTTTCTAGCATTTTTATTTTGAAATTTTGATTTTATTTTCCAGCACTTTTTTATTTTAAAGTGTTTATTTTATTTTTGAACCATTATTTATTTTGAATTGTTGATTTTATTTTTGACATTTTTTTATTTTGAAGTGTTGATTGTATTTCAGAACCATATTTTCTTTCGAAGTATTGATTTTTTTTTTCACCCTTCTTATATTTTGAAGTGTTGATTTTCTGAAAGACTTTATATTTTTATAGGCGAGTATGAGGATTGATCCCATGGCCTCAGGATTATTAGTAACACACTCTGATGAGACAATGATGAGTTTCCATGGATTAAAGAACAATTTACATAATGTTAAGAAGGAATTTGAGAAAAGTGTTTCTATTCTAATATTTTTAAAATCAACATGCCTAATATGTAATTTTTCTGCTTTTTTTTGCCATCATTTATATATTTTTTTAAAGTTTTGTTAGCTTGTGGCAAATGTCACCAGGCTGGGAATTGATCCTGCGACCGCTGCCATGAGGACTAGGGCCTCAATACATGGGTCTTGTTTTGCCCCTGCGCCACCACATCACCCCAATTTTTAGGCCTTTTATATGTGTTGATGTTCTCAACGCCTTAGATTTGAATTGGCCAGTAAGGGAAATGAACCGTTGACCTCAGCATTACTTACACCACGTAGCACATAAAGGTTTTAAGGGCTATTAAACGGCAGACAGGATGGGTATAGAGAGTACCAGTCTGCGAAATATAGATATCAATGTTAGTTTTAGTATAACAGAGATAAAGGGTATAATTAAACAAAAAATGAAAACATTATGGGTAGAAGAAAGGAAAGGATGATGGTTTTTTATAAACTCCAAAAGAGAATTGGGGAAATGAGAACAAAAATAAACAGGAGAGAATATATCATTATTTTCACCTGCAGAATTGGGTATACTGGACTCAAAAGCTTATTAATTTTGATAGGGAAACATCACACAGGGCAATGTGATTATGGGGAAGACAAGACAACCGAGCATGCTATTTTGCATTTTAGGAATTACTGGATTCAGAGAAAAAAATTAATTAGGAACCCTAGTAATATGAAAATGAAATTTGACATTGTTGATTTATTGCAAAAGATTCAGGAAGCAGAGGATATCAGGCTATATTTGATTTTTTTTAAGCAGTTCAAGTTGTATAATAGGTGGCCGTAATGCTCACTTAACGTTTTTTGCCAATCGCCAATAAATCTGAAGGAGAAGTAGTAAAAAGAAGACTGTTGTTGATACTTTTCTTCCAGACCAACAGGTGGCGCTGTCGATGTGCCACAGCATTGACTTGTGGTGGCTAACAGTTTCGCTAACTGATAGCTGGCTGTTGGAACTCCTCCGGCGCTCAGCGGAGTTCCGCCTCTGTGTCACCGACAGACAAACGCTTTAGTTCCCGCTTCCACTGTCTATTCATCCGGGATGTCTCTCCTGGAGAAATCCCCGACCCCCGGCAGGGTGTTGCTGGACGACACGTTGCCGCTGACGGCGTTGATCGAAGCCAGCCAGAACCTTCAGTCCCACACGGTGAGTGCTTACCTGGACTGGCCCGCCTGCAGCGTTTGGCGTCGGTCAGAGACGCACCTGGGGCCCCGCTTGTGTTTCTACAAATCTGAAGAACTTCTCAAGAGAGGAGTGGTTGCTGGGTCAACTATCGGACTCCGCTGTCTGTCTGTAACCGAGCGATTTGATCTCAAACTGACCTCCAGATTAAACGCAGCTGTAAAAACCCAGGTTACAACTTTAAAGCGTAATTACAGTCATCAGAACTTCATTAGGACCACCAGATGTACTCTTGGACTCTATTTTCGGACGCTCTGACTGGGCAACTTCCTAGATACTTATCTGCTGATTTGCTCTGGAGATGAAGGAGAACGAAGCAGGACGGCACCCCCTGTCCGATAATAGGCCTAAGGCGCTGTGCGTTGTTGACAGTCTGGCGGGGATCAGCTGAGTTGGCTCAGCATGCCGATGTCAGGCCAGCCCTCCATAACAGAATCAGAACCTCTGCTCTCCCCCCGGTATGATCATCGTTACTGGACCTTTCTACCAGTGAAATCTGTAGAGACTGTTCCTGTCTTTAGTTTCCATCCAGAGCCGACCAAAGTCTTTTTGGGGCCCGATGCATATTTTCATTTGAGGGCCCCTGTAGCAAACAAACAAAAAATAATAATTTGGATTTTGAGATGCAGGGTGATATTTAAGTATGTAGTTTTTTTTAACCATTGGAACGTAACATTTACAGAAAAACACTGAATTTACAGTAAACAAGTTGAGAAGTTTAATATCTTGTATTTCTCCAACAGAGATATCAGCCAACAGCAATAAGAGTTTAGGCTATTATTTGTGTACCGACTATAAAAATGTATAAAAAAATGTTGTGTAGTAGCATTTAGTTTTGTATTACTCAGTGTTATTTTATAAAAGCATAATTCTAGTTTGGTTCTCTTGGGGGTCCCATAGCCGTGTGGGGGCTCATATACCTTGGGTCGGCTCCGTTTCCGCCAGTTCTCTACAGATGCTGTCAGCATTAAAGGCTTACCTTGACGCTGAATGTTCAGCTCTGTTCAGTAAAACACCAGACTACTTCAGCAACACACAATAAAACACGTTTAATTTGGAAATAATCCACCAGCATCTCTCCTAGCTGCTGCATGCTCACATGCGCACACACACGTGCACATGCACGCACATACTTACACACATAAGGGAAAGGAAATGACATCACAGGAGAGCGCCCTCTTTAGGGAGTAGCTTATCTAGGAGAGAAAAGGAGTGGAAATCCAGTCCATATGGTGGAGATGGACCAGCGCTAAATGGTAAATTATTTCTCTGTTGTTCCTAATCAATGTTTAATCAATCAATTAAGTTTATTTGTACAGCACATTTCAGCAACAAGGCAGTTCAAAGTGCTTTACATCATAAAAATACAACAACAAAAAAATCAAAGTTATAGAATACACAGTTACACATCAAATATATTGATTAAGGTTTAATTTATAATGTTTCAGAAGCAGCTCTAAGCAGTTGGGTTTTTAGTTGTGATTTAAAGGAACTCAATGTTTCAGCTGTTTCGCAGTTTTCTAGAAGTTTGTTCCATGTTTGTGGTGGATAGAAGCTGAATGCTGCTTCTCCAGGTATGGTTCTGGTTCTGGGGATGCAGAGCAGAACCAGAAGACCTGAGAGATCTGGAAGGTTAATAAGGCAGATCTTTAATGTATTGTGGTGCTGAGCCGTTCAGTGATTTGTAAACTACCAACAGCATTTAAAGTCTCTTCTCTCAGTGGAGGGACTTCAGAACTGGGTGATGTGCTCCACCTTGCTGGTTTTAGTCAGAACGCCAGCAGCAGCGTTCTGGATCAGCTGCAGCTGGAGGACTTCTTTAGTCAGACATATGAAGACGCTGCTGCAGTAATAAATACAACTAAAGGTTAACATGTGGGTGAGTTTCTCTAGATCTTGCTGAAACATTAGTCCTTTAATCTTGGAAATGTTCTTCAGGTGGTAGAAGGCCAACTTTATAACTGTCTAGTTTCCTGCTGTAAAAACTGAAGCTGTGCGTTGACTCTAGATCGCTCCTCTTTAAGTCCAAAGATAATAACTTCATTTCTGTTTCTTTCTGTCCAGCTGGAGAAAGTTTATCTGATCTAAGCATCTATTCAGTGATTGGATGGTTCTGAGTCACATCATAATGTAGAGCTGTATGTCATCAGTTATGGTAATTAATCTGATTTCCTGTTATAATCTGAGCTAGTGGGAGAATACAGATATTAAATAGCAAGTTCCTAGGATGAGACCTTGTGGTACCCCGTATGTGATTACTCTCTGCATCAGTGAGAATTTACTCATTGAAACAAAGAAAACAAACAAAGAAATCCCTGTTCTTCATGTCAAACTGGAACCAACTGAGTTCTGGACCGGAGAGTCCTGCTCAGTCCAGTTGTTTCAGTCATGACCAGCGGTGTAAAAACTGCAGAATGACAAAAGCAGCTGGTCATTGTTAGGAAGCCATTCAACTGTTGAACCAGGTTTTTCAATAAGAGTGCTGGTTTGTTATCAAACCAGTTAGTGCTGGTTTGTTATCAAACCAGTTAGTACTGGTTTGTACTGGTGTTTTAAATGAAGTTGGCTGGATGAAGCTGTTATCCGAGGCTCTGATGGGGGACAACAGGTTCAGGCACAGATTTTCACTCTGGGGATGGACTTGGACTTGATGTGAAACCTTTTTACTGATGAGCCTGGAGGTAGCAAACGTAAAAGCTGCTGGGTTGGTGAACATGATAAATTGTCCTTCAACCAGCAGTAGAAGTCAACATTAAACTGATTTCCAATCAGCGGCGACCTCAGTGCTGTTCTGCTCGTCTGTTCCAGTAAATCTGCAGCTTCACAGGAAGTGATGCTAGCGCTTTTACTGTAATTCTAATGACCAGAACATTACGACAGAAACCTGACGGTTGAGCCTCAGAGCAGCTGCTTCCAGCTATGTTCCCCATGTATTGTTTACATAGGAAGTCCTTTTAATGTAAAGGGAAACAAGAAATCATTATATTATTATGTTGTGAGCAATTATGATTAAATGAGTTCAACTTTTCATCCCCCCTTTCAGTCACACAGTAACCAAATAAGTGGTGTATTTGCTTTTAATTATGTATGTATGGTTGGTAATAGGGTGTTGCAATTAAACTTAGGAAAATGTAGGTTTATTTTGTTTCAATTTTTCTCTTGATGGAAAGTCTGAAATAAATTAATCAATTGAAAATTCAGTTCAACCGTTGAGTTATCATTGCTTTATAGTCTGAAACAGTCTAGCCAGCAGCAGATTTAAAGTTGAACCAAATCCTGAAAAACTATTAAAAGGTTGTGAATTTATAATAAATATTGATTAACATTAAAAAATATATAGAATAATGTCATTATGAACGAAATCAACTAAACCATATTCTTGATTTAACTAATATTTTGAGATTAGATGCCTTCATATAGTTAAAAAGTTAAATATTTATTCATTTTTAGCAAGTAAGTAAGTAAGTAAGCTTTATTTCTATAGCACTTTTCACAGACCAGGGTCACAAAGTGCTGCACAAAGTGTAAAAAGTAAAACAAGTTAAAAACAACATACAAACAATAAAACACGGAATTACACTAAAAAGCAAGTTTAAAAAAGTGGGTCTTAAGTTGTTTCCTGAAAGTGTCTATGCAATGTAGAGATCGAATGGTGCAAGGTAAGTCATTCCATAGTCGAGGCGCTACAGCTTTAAAAAATCTGTCTCCACGAGTCTTAAAAAAGGTCCGAGGAACCGTCAACAAGTTCAGATTCGACGACCTGAGGCTCCTAGTCGAAACATAAGGCTGTATGAGGTTCCTACAGTGAAACTCATATATTCTCTAGTAACACAGAGTGAATTATTTCTCATAACTTTGATGATTCTGGCTTAAAGAAAATGAAAACAAAAATTAATCTCAGGAAATTTAAATATTTCATATTCATGGAAAGTTGAGTGGATGGAAAAAAATTGCAGTAGTAATAACCGCAGCTATGAGGATTAATGGGTTTGAAAAGTATAACCTAATTTAGGTTTTGGTGCATTTCTTCATTTTACCTTTTTTCTGCTTCCTCCCAACTGCATATAACTTTTATAACGAGTAAAATATGTTTTAATTTATAAGGTGTGATTTCTCTGAAAGCTTTTTCATTTGATTATCTTTTTACGAAATGTTTTTTGCCTCTGAAATGATAAAGGATGATGAAACATGTCAAACATTTTCTGTTCGTCATGAGGGTTAAATGTTTATGTTCAACCAATCACAGCAGCTCATTATAAATACTGTAAACGAGTGGAAGATGCTAACACGTTGAACTGGAACTGAATAAAGGAAATCCTGATGTCTTCTTTGTCTCTCAGGAGTACATCATCAGAGTCCAGAGGGGCGTGTCTTCAGATAACAGCTGGCAGGTAAACGCACCAGATATAGCCGTGGTTGTCTGGAAATATTTTAATAATTAAAGTATGTATTTTTCAAGGTTTGTTTGACCAGCCAGAGGTTAATGTGTTGTAATTAAAACAATAGATTTTATTGATTATTCAAATTTCTTGTTCATTTTTGGAAAATAATGGATTTTTTTCCAACCACTGTGGTTTAGAGTGATGCTAGGGCAGCCATCTTGTTTCACAGTTTGTTCGTATGTACAGCCTTTACATTCATGTTGAGTCTCTGAGGTTATGATGGAAACAAAAAAATATTTTCTGTCATTTGTAATTTCTTTTTAAGAAAAGAAAGGGATGGGAAAAGACAGTTGAAGCTGACAGAATGTGTTTTCCGCAGGTTATTCGCCGCTACAGCGACTTCGACATCCTGAACAGCAGCCTGATGGTGAGTTTCACGCTAACAGAAACAAACGCTACATTAGCGGTGAAACATTAATAAACTGCTACGGGTTTCTAATTCTGTTTGTTGGGTTAAAGCTGCTATATGTAACTTTTATTAAAAAGTATTTTCATATAGTGATTGAACTGTCATGTCATGACAGCTATGCTAACTAGCCCAGGCTAGTTCAGGCTATGCTAACTAGCTGAAGCTAGCTCTCTAATCTCCTCTTGGCGATAATCCCCAAAATGGCGACAGCAAAAAAAAACACCCAAGTCAGTTTGTTGTTCAATAATAGTTTAATAATTGTTATTTTCTAAATGGTTTATTTTGTTGAGTATTTGTCACCTGTGGACATAGTCACAATACAAATACCTTTTTCAGTTCTGCACCTAAAACTTAACCAAAGTATGGAAAACTAAAATTACTACTATAACCAATAAAATCTAAACTAACACTAAACAATATTTAATTAATAAAAACTTGCAAACACACTCTAAAATCTGACTAAAACTAACTAAATTAGACAAACAAAAAGTGAAACTAAACTATAATAACAAACCCAAAACTATTATAAACTATTATAACCCTGGTTTGAACATAATGTGTGTTTTCAAGGACTAATAACGAATCCTGATGAATCACTAGGAAGTGTTTTGTGGTAAAATGGCCGCGTGGAAGAAGAAGAAAAGCAGTGCAGTAACCTGAGCTGCAACTTTCCAGGTCCGTTGGTCTGAGTTTTCCCACAGCTTCGTCTTGGCTAATCTGCGTCGCTGATTGACGGCGGATTGCGACACTCAGACCCCCTGCTTGATCCTGCGAAACAGAGTCTGAGTTCTGCTATTTTATCCGTCCAAATCTGAACTTTGACATATTTTTTTAAGGTTGACCGATTGGTGCTGCGGCTCAGGAATATGCAGAATCACCAACCGGTAAATATTAGCTCTGAGATTACGCTTTTAATCAAAGTGCAGAACCAAAAAGTTAGAATGAAATCTAGATGCTTCACTTAATGGTGTGAAACTAGGGAATACATTTAGTAATCTCAAATTATGTGCTTTTTGGTGAGTTTTTTTAGGAGCCTTAAAATGTAAAATTATAAAATCTTATGCTGGTTTGTAGATGTATATATGTGATGTGTTTAGATAGCTTTCATTTGTGTAGACTGCTGTCTATGAAAAGGGTAGGTAAGTATAAACCTACTGCTTTATTTGGTGAATTTATTGGTATATAAAATAACCTTTCATTTTGCTTCCTTTTTTGTGACGTTCCAAGGTAAACAAATAAAGCTAACCTTATCTAACTGCTTTTATTTCAACCAGAAAAGCATTCATGTCATTTTTTTATTCATTCACTTAAAAATAAATATAAATAGCTCATATAACAACTATAAGAAATTATGAATGAAAAGGAGAAAGAATATAAACTTACATCTGCTCCCTATTCAGTGCTGCTGCTAAAATATTATTATTGCAGGGTTATAATCTGGAGCTGAACAATAAATCAATAATATATATTGCAATAGATGTGTGATGAATATCAATAGATGACACATCTGATAGAATATTCAATATATTCACTGAACTCTGATCCAGAACCGCACAGCATTCTGGGAGATGTAGGCAGAGGAAAGACTTTAGCCGCTAAACCTCTCCTGGCTAGCTAAGCTACGTTGGTGGGATCAACTAGCCTTTTGGTTACCTAGCAACAGCCTGTTGAGTAACGGCGCAGCAGCAGTTTCAGGTTTTACCACCTTGCCTCTTAGCTGCTTAAAAGTAAACAACAACGGTGTGAAATAAAAATTGT
Organism: Poecilia reticulata; assembly: GCF_904066995.2. Taxonomy (NCBI): domain Eukaryota; kingdom Metazoa; phylum Chordata; class Actinopteri; order Cyprinodontiformes; family Poeciliidae; genus Poecilia; species Poecilia reticulata. The sequence continues at coordinate 3,707,250 of NC_088834.1, forward strand.
GGATTAATTAGAGAAGGTCATGTCTAACCAAACTGAAATAACTCAGGTTTGGCAAAATATCAGACATTTGAAACAAAAAAGATCAATAATTATTGATATCAACTGATATGTTTTTCAGCCACGTTGTTCAGCCTTATAATCTGGTTATTTATCCTTTTTTTTTTATAAGTGGTGTTTGTTTGAAACTGGAGATATTTCTTACTGACTTGTAAATGTAGGAAAGGTTTGATTGTAGCAGTTTGCAACCAAACCTTGTAGAACCGGGTCGTACTCTGGTATCTGGCCCGGTCTGCTTACATCAGGCATCTTATTTTATACTAAAGGGATATTTTGACTCTACAGACTTCAAAATCTAAGTTATCTGATTTTTAACCCTTATTTGTTGGAGTAAAACCAGACACGCAGAGACCTGGGGATGAACGGGAACCGGGTCCTGTAAGACACTCGAACTGGACCAGAACTGCAGCATTTCTCTCCACCTTTGTCCCGTCTTTTGGTCACAATCACAGGAAGCTGGCAGTGTTTCTTCTCATTTCCTGTTCTGGGTTATCGCCCCAACTTTGAACTGGTGTCTTCATCCAGCACCGAGTGGCACCTGCTTGGCTTGGGATCAGTGTTTGTTAAAGCTGCAGGATGTAACTTCTATAAAATATATATTCTTTTACATATTTGTTGAAACTATCACTATGCTAAATAGCTCAGGCTAAGTTAGCATAGCCACCAATGATGGGAGGTTTTCCTTTGACGATAGCGTGTTTGTGAGATTGATTGACAGCGCTAAGACCCGCCTCCTGGCTCTGATTGGTTGATTTTGATCAAAGACCTGAATTTCTTCAGATGGGAATATCAGCTCAGGGAGAAGATGGAGGAGATCTATATTTTCACAGATTATTTGTCTCATAGCAAACTGTCACAACATGGTGACAGTTTTAACAGATATGTTAAAAAAAAAATTTAAATAAAGATTAAATACTGGAGCTTTAAATCTCAGTAAAAAGCTTGTGGAAGGAGGAAAACCTCTGGGTGTTTGTTTCCAGATCTGAATGACTTCCTGCTTTCAGGTGTGTGGAATCAGTCTGCCGCTCCCTCCAAAGAAGCTGATCGGAAACATGGACAGAGAGTTCATAGCAGAGCGGCAGAGGGGACTTCAGGCCTACCTGGACTCCATTACCCAGCATCCCTTGATCTGCACTTCCCTGTTTGTCAAGAAGTTCCTCGACCCCAACAACTACTCTGCCAACTACACAGGTTGGCACTCAGCTTTTATATATGAAGAACTTCTGGTTGCTGTTTTCTGTGGTTAAGGAGCTCAGATATTTAATCCCATCCTGAAGTGAATGTAGACTTGAGCTGATGCAGTCTGTCTCTTTCTGCCTTTTAGAAATTGCTCTGCAGCAGGTCTCCATGTTCTTCAGGTCAGACCCAAAGTGGGAGGTCCTGGAGCCCCTCAAAGACATGGGTAAGCATCGCTCTGATGGCGCTAACTGCTGTTGCTGCTCTCTGACCTCTGAGGCCAGGAAGTACATTGGTGTCACGAGTTTTATGCCAGCTAAAAGTGAAATTATTATACAAGACAAACCAGAGAGGATCCTGTTTTCTGTCCTCCTGATAAACATTTTAGCTGTCCAGCTAAGCAAAGCTACTGGAATCTACTAACTCTCTCACTCTTTGGTTACCTAGCAACTCACTCCCTCTTTGGTCACCTAGCAACAACCTGTTGAGTAAATGCATCAGGAGTTTCAGATTTGGACTCTATTTCCTCAAATTGCTTAAAAATAAACATTGTGAAGTGAAAACTGTGGATAAAACAGGAAATGTCACGCCACCAGTTTGACAGCGTTTCAAATATTTTAAATAAAACAATGTAATCAATAATCATTGATATCGACTGATGTTAAACTCATAGATTGTGACAAGTTTTTCAGCCATATCGTCCAGCTGTATTTAAAATGATCACTTCATCTATAAGAGAAAGTACAGAGAAACTGGAAAACGTTGTAAAAAAATGTACTCTTACTTTGATTGATGAACTCTGGCACTGGAGACACAAGCACTCCGATTAGAGTTCAGAAACTATTTAGAGAATAAAAATAAATCCTTTGTTTTCTCACACTGGGGAAATTAGGCTGTAACAGCTGCACACAAAAATTAAATAAATAAAAATGTATTGAAAAACATTAAGAATTATATACTTTACAACAAGTATATAATTGTTGTAAGGAGACAAAAACAACATAAAAATACTGTGCAGTTATTAGAAAAGTCTTACTCGGGTGCGAGTAGGTGCCGTTTTAAAACAATGTTATGTGCTTTATAAAGACAACAGACTATTTTATATATGAAAAATAAAAACAGTGCAGAGGAACAGATGAGCGACTTTGTATTTTAGTTGTTAATTTTACAGAAGAGCGACAGATTCGATCTTCTGAACTCGTGCCGTTACAGGCGCCACATCGTCATCCTTTGCTTCCTGATTTAGCCAATGTGGCTCAAAATACCCTTAAACTCAGAAAACTGCGTTTTAAAATTAATTATTTGATTTTTTTTGGTCAAATGTTGGTGGAATATTAACTAAATACACTGAATTAATTCTGTAAGATTTTAAAATCTGTTTTGTAATTTTTCAGGATGGAGAATAAGGAAGAAATATTTCCTGATCAAAAATAAGGAGCAGCCCAAAGAGCGCTTCCTGCTGAGCTGGGTAAGCAGGACGCCCGACTCGTCGGGTGTTCCCGTTGAACTCTGACCTGCGACAAAGGAGGACTCCTGAAGCATGTGGCTCAGTAGAGCGTTGCTTCGAACACCAGCAGGATTCAATCAGGCTGATCCCCGTTTTTATTTGTCCCTCGTAAACGCTGTAAAACCTTCTGTGAAACTTTAAAATCTCTAATTTTTCCTTTAACTGGAGGATTTCCTCCTTCTGTCTCGGCTGAAAGTCGCTGTACCGATTAGTTCAGGGTGAATCAGACAGAACCGGCTCCGTTCCTGGTTCCTGACTGGTTGGGTCTGATGTTTCTGCCCATTCTTGACTTGAATCCTGCAAACGCAGCTCAGCTTTATCCTGTGTTGTTTCTGAAACCGGACAAAGTGACAAGTTAATCCCTTAAATCAATGACCAGAGGAACAACAGCAGGTTTTCTGTTTGACCGTCTGTTTTTGTGTCTGCAGGTGGATCTGGGTCCTGATAAGTTCCTCTCAGACAAAGACCTGCAGTCGGCCCTGAAGCTGCTCTCCAACCCGTCTGTAAGCTCCCTGCCCTCTGAGTCTGGTTTGACATTGTTCAGTTGTTTTCACTCTGCAGTTCTCCAGTTCCTGTTATCAGGAATTTGAAGTGGAAATGGTGAAAACTGCTGCGTTGCGACTGTTTCTGACGTTTCCTGACAGAACGAGTCGATAAACGAGCGGCGCTGCGAGAAGCGGTTCCCTGCTTTTGCTTTTTTTTTACTGCGTCTGTAAGCACAGAAACTGCAGAGTCATCAGAGTGCTGCTACTAAGCACAGCAGCGAACCGGGTCAGAACTCATCCTGACCCGGTTTCTGTTTGGAATGTGGTTAACCCCCATGTTCTTCAAATCTAACAAAATTGGTGTCAAATGTTTGTGCAGCAAATTGTTTCTTTTCAGTTTAAAGGTATTCATAAATGTTTCCAGAGGTCATGAAAGGTCAACCCCCCACCTTCTTCAAAAACAAAATTGGGGTCCATCAACTGCAGCAAAAATTGTTGTTGGTGCTGATTTTGTTTGTTCAATTTTGTTTTTCAAGTGAAATATGTGTCAAACGTTTGCAAAGTTTTGACACCAATTCCGTCAAACGTTTTGTTTAATTTGGGTTCTGTTGGTTGACCCTTTGACCTTTAAACTTTCATTAATGTCTTCAAAGCAAAAACGGCACAAACAAAAATGTTTTTTCCACAGACATAGCTGAGTTTATTGACACAAATTTTCTCTGGTTTGAAGATGAAGAGGGGGCTGGTTGACCTTTCATGACCTCTGGAAACATTTATTAACGTCTTTAAAATGATGGCGGCACCAAAACATTTTTTGCTGCACAAACGTTTAACGGTTGATGTGGGTCAGTACCAAGTCCTGGTGGAAAATGAAACCAGCATCTCCATGAACCCAGTGGACCAGAACCAGAACCGGCAGATGACCCATATGATCACTGACAGTATAGACTTCAGTCTGGACCTCCATCCTCCTGGTTCTGGTCCTGCGGGTTCTGGGTAAGGCCGTGACTCTGAGCAGCCCAGACGGTAATCATGGTCGGTTCTTTTCCAGACGGCGTATCTGAGTCCGCTGCTGTTCTCCAGCACCAGCGAGTCTTCGGCTCTGCTCATCCGGCCCTTCAGTGAAAGAGGCTCCCTCAGGGACCAGATCTGCAAGGTAACGGGCCTCCAGCTGCATGCGCCGCCTCTCAAACAGAACCGGTACCTCTCTGACATTTGGCCGGACCTCCTCTACCTGCTTTTTCAAACACACTTTCTCTGTTGGATCAGTTCGAAACATTTCTGCGGCGTCAAAACATTTATTTCCACCCAGAGTTGATTTACGGTTTCTCCAGGTTGCTGTGGAGAAAGTTGGACCTTTAAGGTCCAGATCCTCCAGAGACTCTCTGGGGGTTCGGGCCTGGACTCTGGAGGCCAAACTGCCCATTGAACCTGTTCAATCTGAACCTGTTCAATTTGAACCAGTTCAATCTCAACCTGTTCAGTGTGAATCTGAACCTGCTCAAGTTGTACTTTTCATTTCTCTCATTTCTCCCTCTAGCATGTTTGTTTTGGTTACATTTACCCAGAATTCCCTGCTCTGTAGTCCACTTCCTGCTTTGGAAGCGATCTCCAGTTCCATATTGATGAAAGCAAACTGCTAAATCCAAATAAAGAACAGGTTATAAGATGAAAATAAAGTTAGATTTTTCTATTTTTCTCTCCTCTGTTATTTCCTGGTCAAATTTAACGCATCATCCGCTGCTCGGCATGAAACATGGCAGATTTCTGGAACTACTGCAGACACTTTTAGAGCTTCCTGTGGAGCAACTGTGTGGCTTTCAGGACAAACTCCCAGAGTAGAATAGGATCCTGGCTGGTTCAGGCGTTTGAGATGGATGTGGTCCAGATGTTTTCTCTCCACATGAACCTGAAATAAGTCTTCCTCTCCATCTGGATGTGTCCAGGTGAAACCCAGGGAGAGTCACCTGAAGAAGTACTGCAACCCCAAGAAGAGCCAGGGCCTGGAGCTGGAGCAGATCAAGCTGTTTGGCCGTCAGATCCTGGAGGTAAACACGACGCCTGCATGCATCCTACCCGAAACGCCGGCCCGCCACTGCAGCCGTGTGTCTGTCTGTCTGTGTTCAGAGCCTGAAGCTGCTCCACGACAGCGGCCTGTTCTTCGGCCATCTGAACGCCTCTAACGTCATGGTGGACGACGGCATTTGTCGGCTGGTGGATGTGGAGAACGGCATGCTGGGAGTTCCCTCTGTCCTGAGGCCGGCCTTCACGCAGCTGAGGAAGATCAACGTACGTGAGAATGACCTTCACGCTCACCTGTGGGGTCCCTCAAGGCTCCGTCCGTGGGCCACTTCTGTTGCCGTTTAAACGTTCTGTTTATTTTTGGTGTTAAGAAGCAGTTAGTCAGCGCGGGGCGCAGCGCTGCTCACAGCTCGCCATCATATTGCACTCAGCACAGCCGCAGCAGTGCAGCCAGGCAGACCTAGATCTGCGTGTCGGTAGCCTGCTAGTGTCCTGAAAACAACAAAAGTTCTGCAACTCACTCAGAAAATTTAAAATATTCCTGCAGACATGAATTCCTCCAAATATTCCTGCTGTTGTTTTCTTTCTACCGGTATGTTTAACTCTTTTTGTCTTTTTTTTTTTGAGTGACCTGGTCTTTTAGCCACTTATCATTCTTATTTTTAATCACAGTTCTCTGGGCAGCTAACTGCCCGTGTCACACTTTGAGCTCACTTCACTGCACATAACAGGCCACAGTTTGAGAAAGACTGATATAGATTTACACAAAAATAAAAAATATAATTAGAGAATTAGGATGACATGCTGCATTGTTAGGTTAAATTACAACATAAAATATTGTGAAGTTATTAAAAATACCATTAAAAACAATGAGAAATGTGTATTTGAGTAATAAAAACAGTCTATTTACAGGAAGCAAAAATAAAACTACAAACGGCAGCAGATTTATGAAGCTTATTTTAGCGGCATGAAGCTGTGATCAGATCACAAAACCACCTTCTGTTTCCACCTTTAGACTACAGAAAGCATCGACGTGTTCTGCTTCGGGCATTTACTGTACGAGATGACGTACGGCCGGCCGCCGGACAGCGTCCCGGTGGACCAGTTCCCGTCCGCCCCTCACGCCGCCGTCGGTCTGTATCGTCACTTTAACCTGGATCAAACGTCCTAACAGCTTCACATCATGTCTGACTCCATGTCTGTGTTCAGTGTCGGTTCTGCAGTCCATCTTGTCCACAGACGCCTGCAAGAGCGGCATGCCGACGGTGCCGGCGCTCATCCAGACTCCGTGAGTCCAGATCCGCTGCAGACGTCCAAATGCACAAGAAATGTTTGGTTTCATTCTCAGTTGTTCAGGCTTACAGGAAAATGAAGACAATTAAATCTAAAATGAATCCTGTCAAATAAAAATAAAGGAAAGGGCAAATAAAATAAAAAAAAATATTAATTTGACTGCAGGAAATTGTCAAACTAAACTGTGTCCACTAATCAGCATGACATGAGTCTTCAAGCTTCTTACCAGTCAGTTGGCCTAGTTAAAGGATAGCCAGTCGGCACTGTGCTGTTTGGTGTAGATCACAGGAAGCCCAGGAGAAAGTTAACCAACAGGTTATACCGTAGGTTAAATGTTTGCATAAATATCCACCTTTTAAAGAGACAGTAGACATGGAGGAAACTGGAGAGGGAGGACACCAGAATCATTCATATTTACTAGGAACGCACCGATTTATCAGCACCAATTTCCTTAATTTTAGAAGATCTGTGATCCGCTGATACTGAAATGTGAAGCCGATCTTATCATCAGCCTTTTGTACCTCAGCAAAGGTCTAAAAATCAGGAAAACTGCAGTGAGAGGTTTGACTGACAGGCCGGCCCACCCGGTCTTCTCTGCATGTTTACAGTTAATGGTCGCTCCACTGTTGCCAACTCAGGGACTTTATTGCTATATTTAGGAACATTTCAGGCAAAGGTATTGGCCAAAACTGGAATCAGCAGCTCAGGCTTTTTAAAAGATGGGTAATTAGTTATCAATTTACTTTTGTTTTGTATCTTTCAGGCTCTTCGGTGACGTCAAGCTCAAACATTCAGAAAAACTACAGATAAAGGTGAGAGTGGGAGGAGAGCTAAAAGCATCGTAGCTCAGAAATGATCAGAAACCTGACCGGGTCTGTCCTCCATCAGGTTCCCAGCCGCCTGAAGGAGGCGCTGAAGTCGGCAAAGGGAAGTTTGGAGAAGCGGCTGCATGAAGAGCAGAGGATGGTGGGTTCTGCTGGGTTTGGTCGCCGCGCAGCTTTCGCTTTGCAGACGTGGTTAGCAGTTTTCTGGATAACCTGAGTTATTACAGAAACAAAACTGAAGTTTTTATCTTTGGACCTAAAGAGGAACGATCTAGCGTCAACGCACAGCTGCAGTTATAACAGCTGGAATCTAGAGATCAGGCTAAAATCTGGGTCTGAACCGTCAGAATCACATAAAGACAGTTACAAAATCAGCCTTCTATCACCTGAAGAACATTTCCAGGATTAACTCATCCATGTTTTTATCTTAAGTCGCATTGATTACTGCAACAGCTCTGCCTACAAAAATCAATCCTCTAGCTGCTGCTGGCGTTCTGAGCAAAACCAGGAAGACGGATCACATCACCCAGTTCTGGAGTCCTTCACCGGCTCCCTGCAGCTCAGAGAATGGACATTAACATACTGTTAGTTTATAAATCACTGAATGTCTTAGCACCACAATACGTTAAAGATCTGCTGCTGTTGTATCAACCTTCCAGACCCATCATGTTCTGGTTCTGGTTCTGCTCTGCATCCCCAGAACCAAAAACAAAGATGGAGAAGCAGCATTCATCTTTTATGCATCATAAATCTGGAACAAACTTCCAGAAAACTGCAACACAGCTGAAACACTGAGTTCCTTTAAATCTAAACTAAAATCCCAGCTGGTTGAGCTGCTTCTGAAACGTAATAAATGAAACAATAATCAATAATCTGAGGTGTAATGATGACAAAATGTAATATTTCAATTGCTGACTTTGCATTAATTCTGTGACTTTGTATTTTTGTGTTTTTATGATGTAAAGCACTTTGAACTCCCTTGTTGCTGTAGCTTGATTGATTGACTGAGTGGTTCTGTCTTTCTGCAGCTGCATCAGCACCGGCGGCTGACCCGAGCTCAGTCTCACTACGGCTCCGAAGAGGAGAAGAAGAGGAGGAAGATCCTGGCGAGAAAGGTCAGACACGGAGCAGCTGCTTAGCGCCTGCCGCTCAGGTTTCAGCGTTTATCTGACGATTCTGAGCAGAAACGTCTCTGAAGCCGTTTTTGTCCCTGCAGAAATCCAGACAGTCGACGTGTGAGAACGAAGAGGACGTCTCTGTCCGAAACAACAACAACTCTGGTAGGTCACGACCTCACACACCGCTTCCTTCTCCTCAACATTTACTGAAACGAAGCAGCCAAAAATATACTAGTCTATTACCAGAATAAAAATTTTATATAAGAACAACAACAACAATCAGTGTCAAAATGAGGAATGTTGATCATCTTACGATATTTTACTTTGGTTTTGTTTCGTCTTTTAACACATCAGCATCAAATAATTATGAGCAGCAGATGAACTGATCTAAATTGGTGCCATGGAGTTTGTAAAGCAATACGTGTATATATAAAATGAAACTGAAATGTCAATAACATTAAATGTATCCTGAGGAACTGCCTCCCCCTTCGAGGCCAGAGGTCATGACCCCTCCTCTCCCATCTCAGGCTGTGTTTTTCTGTCTCCTCCAGGTTCAGGAGCCAGTTCACCTCCCACCTGTCCTTCTTCCCCCACCCCTCCTCCTGCCACAGGTACACCTGTCTCTCTGTCTCTTTAAGGGTTGGGCAGGCTGTAGCGCCCCCCGCTGGTGGAGGCTGTGCTGCAGCTCAGATCAGTAGCAACATGTGTGTATTTGGTTTTGAAACCCTGCGTGTGTGACTATGTAGTCTAACTGGACCTGTCTGTCTGTCTCCTGTCCCACCAAGACGTCTCCAGGCAGGTGTCCTCCTCTGTGTGTTTTTTAGATGAATATTCTCGCTAAGCAGCCAAACATGAGGCGTCCTGCAAAAGTATTCACACCCAGCAACATTTTCCAAATACTTCAGTAGCAATGGAGTTTTATGGCTCGGATTAACCTGAGTGAATCCTGCACCATTTTCTATTAAATATAAACTTTAAATTCTAAGGAATATTTAACACTGGAGGACATTTTAAATATCCAAAAATAAATAAACAAAACAACAAATAAAATGAATTATGAAGTGCCTGTAAGCAAAATTGTCCTTCAAAAAGTTTTAGTTGACTCCAAAACACCACACTGAAGACTTTTGTCATCCAGTTATTGGTAAAAAGAGAAGAATGATAAATCAAGCAAATGGAAATTGAAATTATTGAGCGTTTTAACTCATCACGCGATCGATTGATTTATTGTAACACGACGAAGGTGTGAATACTTTTTTCCAGCCGCTGGATCCAGAGAATAACTGATGTTTCTAGAAATCCTGGCTGCTTGGAAAGAACCAAGGTCTTCCTCCACTTCCTGGTGGTCAAATCTCGATGCTGATTGGTCCGATGACCCGATAACGGCCATCTTTTCCCTCTCTCTCCTCCATCATAGAGCATGCTCCGTTCTGACCGTGTCTTTGGGTAAAGTAAAATAAACCAAATGTTGTTGATGATGGACGTCTGTCGGTTTTTAAAGCCGTCGTACGCCCTGATCTAACGGCAGATATCCAATATGTTGGCGCCTGAAGCTGAAAATGATGGCTGCGCTCGAACAGCGCCCACAACAATTCGGCGGCGATTGCTCCCATCAGGGCGTACGCTTTTAAAAACCTCACAATCTCCAATGGCATCCAGCTTCCTTCCTCCTGTTCCCGTTGCAGATTGTGATCCGTCTCTGCATGGGTGTCTGTGTGGAGTCACAGGAACTTTTTCAGACCTTTCCCATTAGGAAACCTGTTGAACTTCAATTTTATTTGCTCTATTAGCTCAGAATTATTTTGCATTCGCTCTTTTTTTTTTTTTTTTTTTCTGCTGAAACTAATATTTATTCAGATGTTTTTTTATATGTTTTGGTTGCAGTTTTCTGCATCTTTAAACTGTCAGAGGGAATAAAACTGAGCAACTGTGTGAATCATGTCTGCAGAGCCTCTATGTAGTTGAACCTTAAGTTGTTTTTAAGCCTTAATAACAGAAACGTTTATGATTCTTTTAATCATCAGACATGAGAGAAAACACTAGTTTCTGTTTCAAACCAGATTTCTGCATTTTAAACATTTTCATCTCAAAGATGTCATTTAGGCGGCATTTTAATTAGCAGTGGTGAGCACACTCATTTTTCATCTAGTGTTTAGATAAATTTGAGGTGTTTAGCGCAGTTAGCTTCCCCTAAATTAATTTTTCCAGTTAAACTTTAAAATGCTAACTTACTCTACTGTTTTAACTTTCAACTGAATAAAATTTGACATCTGTGTTGAAGAATTGTTGATTCTTCACGTAGTCAGTAGTTCAGATTCACGCTCTTATTTTGAAGGTGTTTATGAAGCAGTTCTGTTTCCTCTTCTCACTTTTCTTCTCGCCCCCAATAACTTTGTCTGAAACAAAATAAATTATGGACATTAGAGAACAAGATAAGAACATAAATACAGGACCTACAGGTGGTATAGAAGATGTAAATATGTCAAATTGTTGAGGAGGCTCATAGTCTTTTAAGGCCAAATATAATTAAAATTGACATTAGAGCTTTAGCATTAGCTTCCGCTAATATACCGTGTTACTGTAGCGTGTTAGCCGGACTAATGTTTATGATCTGCACGTTAGGGTTAGCGCAGCTAAGTTTTGCATTAGTGGTGCCCACAGTTGATGATCAGAGTATTTTTATGTGAACTAGAAGTTAAAAAGTAATTTTTAGAGCGATGCTTGAAAGTCTGAACGTTCGGTGAAAGGCAGCGACAGTCAGTCGTATCTAAAAACTCAGTTTCATTCTTTCGACAGTGTTTCAGGAGATGTTCTGAGGTTCCTGGCTGCACCCATCTTTTTTTTTTTTTTTGTTGAGGCATCCTTTTAATGACGATTCGTCCTGGAGAAAGTTTCTGCTGCTTTCTGAGAGATGAACAGGAAACCCAGCAGAGCACGAGTTTCTCCAGGCCCGGCGCCGCCCCTCAAGCTGCTGGCTGAAGTTGGAGCCTCCACCTTCTTCAAATATAATAGCAATGGTGTCAAAAGTTTATGCAACTAAATTTTTTGTTTTTACCGCTATCATATTAAAGATAAACGTTTCCAGAGGTCATCATCAGTATAAAAATATAGCTGAGTTGATTGACACCAAATTTGTTTAATTTGTAGGTGAGCTGGGGTTTGGGACATGACCTCTGATGACCTCTGGAAACATTTATTATTAATACCTTTAAAAGGATAGCGACACAAATGAAAAATTGGTAACACTTTATTTGAAAGGGGTGTGCAAGACACTGACATGCCACAGTCATAAACATGAAGGAGTCTTTATGAATGTTTGTGGCTGTTGTCATGAAGTGTGAATTGGTAAATAACGACATTTTAATGCAAAGTTTCATTAAAACTTGTATTAAAACTTGTATTAAAAGTTTATTAAAAGCGTCAGTCGAGCCGGCAGAAGAGGGCTGTGGTTGATTTTTAGACCTTTGCCAAAGTATATAAGAGAAGATTGGCTTCACATGAAAGCATCGGCCGATCAGCCGATAATTATCAGCGTTTAATTTGCATTAAAAGTGTCATTATTTACCGAATGAAGGCATTCATCAACAATTATGTTACGACTGTCCATTTCAGTCTTTTTTCACATCCCTTCAAATTAAGTGCCACAGAAATCTTTTTTCTGCAAACATTTGACACCAATTTTGTTACATGTCGGTAATGCCAGGGGACTGGTTGACCCTTTGACCTTTAAACTTTCATTAATATCTTCAAAGCAAAAGCAGCACAAATGTAGTCAAGCTGATTGACACCAGTTTTGTTAGACCTGAAGAAGGTGAAGGGCCAGCTTCACTGAGATGTCAAACCTGCTGGACGTTCTGCCGCTGCGCTGCTACTAGCTTCACGTTTTGCTTTTTTGAGTTCGGACGCTGGCTTTTCCCCTGCTGTGAGAACGAAAACGACTAAAACTCACAGCGAGAGCAGCAGCTCTTTAAAGCTAAAGCCCGGTTCGCTCCTGCGGCCCAAACTTCCTAGAGAAAACTTGACAGTGTCCAGACTGAAGACCGATTCTCTGGTTCAGTCTGAGGCAACATTGAAATCCGGATTTAAATGTTGCACTGAGCTGATGGTGGATCGAGTTCAGTCATGCTGATGGTCTCTGGGAGCTGCTTTCAGAAAAAATCTACCTGGAAAACTTCCTCAGTTGGACTTTGAGTGATCAAGAAAATGCTTTCATTTTAGCAAACATTGAGGAGATTTCTTCCATATCGTCGCGTCAAGTTAGATTTCACAACCTAAAAACAGAAGAGAGTGATAATAGGCCTGCCTGTCACAACAACACGTTTTGCTGTCCCAGAAATTATTGTGATATTGTTGATTTGAGACCATTATCAAGTAATATAATGATAATGCAAGAACACATCAGCAAAGATCAATAAACTTTAAATTCAAGTGAACATTCAGCGCCGGAACTGGAAGATGTTTTAAATATCCAAAATAAATACATAAAAAAGGAACAACAAAATAAAATGAATTATGGAGTCTGTGTAACAAAATTAGACTTAAAAAACAAGCTAGTTGAGACCAAAACACCAGACTGGAGACGTTATCATCCAGTTTTCAACAATAAATCATGCAAATGATTTATTGTTGAGCTCGTTTTAATTTATTATGTGATTCACTGATTATTGCAACAGCCCTAGTAGGTTTTCTGAAAAACAAGTAGCTGAATGAAAATGCATAAGATATTTAGCATCTTGTTCCCATTTCTCTTCATTATTCATCCATAAACTAAATGAGGTTTTCTACCTCTACAATCCTGAGGGATGTTTTTACCCTCAGTTCAGTGTTGAACTGAGGGTTGTTGACGTTTTAAAAGCTTTGGTTCCCCTGCGGCTTGGAAGGGATCCAACGTCCAGACTTTAGTTTTAGACCTTCGAATGACGACGGAGATAAAAACGAAGCTTCATAGTTACTTCCTGTCCTAAATGGATGCATCACTGATATGAAGCAAAGTGACTGGTGGCTGTTTTAATTAATACTCCATTAACCTCAGTATCAGGCTAAATTGTCTGGGCGCCACTCAGAACAATCTGGTTGCCAAACGCTGGTCCCAAACTCGGGCACCAAAAGCTGGTACCGAACACTGGCACAAATCACAAGCAACAAATGTTGATACCAGATGTTGGAAACAATTGCCAGAACCAAATGCAGGCACCAAACGGCATTATCAAACATGTGACCCAAACATTGCAACAAGCAATGGTACCAAATGTTGGTACCAAACGCTGGCACCAATTGTCTGTATCAAATGCCGGTACCAATTTTTGGCCCTATACATTGGTACCAAACGCTCGCGCCAAACGTTTGTGCTGAACCCTGGTACCAATTGCCGGTACCAAATATTGGCAGCGATTGTTGGCCCTAAATATTGGTACCAGTCACCACCACCAAACATTTGTACCAAACCTTTTCACCAAGCACTAGTGCTAAGCGTTGGTACCACCTGCTTGCACCAAACACTGGTACCAAGCATAGGCACCAAATGTCGGTAACAAACGTTGGTCCGGGTAATGGCGGCCCGGCAGAAAATATCAGAAGGGGAACGTAGAGAAGAACCAGGTAATGAGTTAGATCTGTAGAAAATGGTTGAAGATCAGGAGCTAAAGTCGGGAAACGTTTCCGGTCCCATCAGATTCTAAAGGTCCATCTGGTGTAACCCGAATCCAGAACCAGACTCTTAGTGACAGCAGCTCCCAGTGAAACCAGCAGCAGCTCCCAGTGAAACCAGCAGCAGCTCCTCTCTAACGCTCCTTCCTCTCTGTCGCTCCAGGGTCGACTCCTCCTCCTCCTCCTCCAGCTCCTCCTCTGGCTCCGCCCCCACCCACAGCGCCGGACTCTTCCTCCTCTCCTCCTCCTCCTCCTCCGGGTCGGGCCGCACTGCTCAGCTCCATCCAGGCCTTCAGCAAAGGCAAGCTGAAGAAGGCCGACACCGCGGACCGCAGCACGCCGCGGTTCTGACCCGAAGCGTTGCCGCGGCGACCGGCCGTCCGCACTGTGCTCGCTCCGTCCCAGAGATGTGAAAACAATCACTAAGAGAGAAAACAAATCCAAGTTCCTTTCATCTCTTCCTGCTTCTGCTGCCCTTTAACGGTTTTAGTCTGTGGCTGCGAGGAAACGGGTCAGAACTGCACAATCTCCAGCAGCCGTCGATCTTTGGCGTCTTTTTGTTTTCAGAACAGCGAGACCTCTGGATGCTGTTGGGACTTTTCTTTCAGCAAACCAGAGTAAAGTAGCGATCAAAAAAAACGTCCAGAGATCTGCAGATTCTCCATTTCAAATCCACTCAGTTTTTGTTTTTGTTTGCACATTAAGAAAAACCGAAAGGAGTAAATTCCTCCCAAATGTTTTCTATAATTTACAACAAAAGGTCCAATCTTAGAGTATTAATTTATTAATGAAGTTGTGACTTTAGGAGAAATAAAATGAATATTTTATGTGTTGAATGTCCAAATTCAGACAGGTGGATGTCTTCCAGCCGATGCTGGACTAAAACGACGGAAACAATCAACAGTAGACAACATTCTCCCTCCATATAACTGATCTGGCTGAAGTTAACCCTCATCAGTGTCTGTCAGGTGTAGTTTACCCTCAGCAGTGTCAATCAGGCTTATTTAACCCTCATCAATGTGTCAGGCGTAGTTAACCCTCAGCTGTGTCTGTCAGGCGCAACAGGTTGGATAGATGAAACCTGACAGGATGTTCGTTGTGTCCAACAGTTGTTGAATGTTAATTTCAGAGCCCAGAAATTGTTTTTCATGCAGTTTTGTTAAAATATTTTATCGCTTTTGTGCCATATGGATTACATCGTGCCGATGGAGATCTTGAATGTTTTTTTTTTTTATTGCATGTGACAGTTTGGTACATAGAGGACTTTATATTCAGCTCCTGCGGTGATAACGACGGCCACGTTGGAGACGGGCTTTTTGTTTAAAACCAAACCAAGTTCTTGCTAGAATCCTAAATGATTTATTTTGGATCAGTGCAATCTGAGCTGGTCCAGAACCGTCTTTAAATGATCTCAGAATGATCGCTGTGCAGCACTTTAGAGGTTCGGTCCAGATGACTGTTTTTATTCACAGAGGCAGCATTGAGCTGCATACTCTTAAGAGGTTTACTGGATTTGCAGTTGATTTTTTTTTTTTTTGAGTAAATACATAAACAAAATTGCTTCATGTGAATGAAAACTCGCCTAAAAAAAAGGGTTCAGGGAAACAATGAGTCGTGTATTGCACATGCTTGTATTTGATTGCACCATTTAATGGGGTGAATTTAAAATGCTTAAATAAAAACAGATTTCTTTACAATACTTCCCGTCTCCTGCTTATTGTCAGGACTGATATGTTCTGGTAGTGGCAGCATCAATCTGAAGGAACCAAAATAGTCCTGGCAACACCAGAATATCCATACTATATCAGTTTTGATTTTGCTGGTTGTAATAATGGTACCACGTTGCAATAAGGCTCCTCTTATAAACTAATAAATAGCTTATAGATATGTCATCAGTTCATTTTTGAACACTTTATAAATCAACTGTAATGGTGAGAGGGAGACAATATGCTTAAAAATATGTTTACAAATGCTTACTGTGTTTACTGAGTAGTCTAGAATGTTTAGTGTAATAACTAGATAAAGGTGAACAGATTTGCCTCACCATTTGTTAAGCCCTTGTCTTCGTCTCACCCTTAGTTAATATATAATAAACAGTTAATGATTTATAATTGCTTAGAGAAAAAATAATTACATTTTCATGAAGCATTTATTATTCATCTATAAGGGGAACCTTATGTAAAGTGGTACACATTATACTTTTCTCAGTGTTTATTTTGATTTTGACATCCTCAGTCTCCCATACATATGACCGTGGTTCTGTATTTTTGGTTTATTTGTGACTAGATCAGACCCACTGCATTCCATAACTAGTAGAAAATTAATTAATATGTACAATCTATAAGATACTCTCCCTTTTATCTACTCAAAACTTTACATTTATTCGTTTTTCTCCTTAATTTCCAGAGATTTGAGAGTCGTAGAAGGTAAACAGTGACTCAAATTCTTTAAAATTAATGTTATTAAATGCATTTTTATATTTGATAATTTATAGAAAACTGGAAATTTAAACTTTTTATATATTTAAAAGGTCTCAAATTGTTAATGCAGTAATTAAATTTGGAAATTGAAATGAAAAATAAGCAACTTTTTTTCTTTTTGTGTTAATTAAATCATGAAATAATTTGTGTTTTTCATATTTAAGGCTACTGAATTCATGATGTGAGGCCGGACAGCTAAGCAAAAATATTTATGAGATATTTTTTAAAAAATTATTTCAGCATTTATTTACTTTAGATATATTTATTTGATGCGTACAGTTCCAGTTTTGATGGTTTTCCACTTCCTGTCTGTAGCTTCTGACATTTTGGCACCTTCAGTGTTCCATACATAATGACGGCGGCTGGGTGTCCTTGGGTCCTCTTCCACTTTGGAGCTTTCTCCCGCCTCTACCTCCATTGAGCAGCTATGATTGGCTAAGTGTCACAACACATTCCGTACGGCGTGTGGTCTTGCGCTCTGATTGGTTGAAGTCTCCTGACCTCATTGCAGACCCCGCCTTGTCTCCCGGCAGAGGACAGGGTAAAGATGGCGGCGTCCCTGAGGTGTTTTCTTCGCTCCGGAAAGGTAGGGACATTCTCGGTGATATTGAAGCTGTTTCCTTTTGACTGTCGGCTTGTCTAACGGCTCCTGTCTTCCCGCAGCGGGCCGTGCTGGTGGCGGTTCGGCGGGGGATTCACAGCAGCTCCCCGGCCGCTGTTCAGGTCAGTCTGTTGGCAGCTAGAACTTGACGCAGTCGGTCTCGGTTCATGTTCAAAATTAGTTAATAAAATTAATACCACAACATAAAGCAGAGGATAAAACACCTCCTAACATGAATTATTTAAGAATGCAGGGGCTATTTACGGAAAATATGGAAACTAAATGTTTTATTTTGTACAGATGTTTCACTAAAAACAGTTTATGTAAGTTAAATTAAGAGAAATGATTAGTTAAAATAATCTTAAACCCACTTTATAAATCAGTTTTAATGAGCTACAATGAAGGAAAACACACGCCTACCTTGCTTACAATAAATAACAGTGTCGTATTCTGGTGATTATTTTAGATTTTTGTTTTACTTATGTGTGAAATCCAGAAACATTAAATATTAAAATGACAAATTTTTTAGTCTTTTAAAGCAGCAGTGAGCAGTAAAGTGTGATTGTTGTTTAGGCTTAATTATTAATAAACTCTAAATTTTGAGTTTAGAGTTTAAATCATAAACTCTAAATTTAGAGTTTATGATTTAGCTTTTTCTGTTGAAATTGATAACTGATAATAATTCGAACTCAATAATAAAATGCTGCATTTGCCATTTTGACAATTTAATCTTTATGTTGATCTTTATATTCTCAAACTTTAATGAAAAAAATTACATATGGAAGTTTACTGAACGTTTCTCATGTTTCATTAATTATTCAGTTGACAGAAATAAACTGATTATCGAGTCTAAACTGGGTTAAGAAAAGTTGGTTCATGCTAATGAAAATAAAATTGAATTTCACACAGCATCAACATGTTTGATGGCTTTATTTACAGCCTCATTGTGTTTTAATGTCAAGGCCCCTCCATGCTGCTCATTTTACTATTTCATTATTAAATATTATTACTAATGTGATCCTCAGCTGTGATTGGCTGCTTGTACAAACCTGTTTTAGCCAAGCAGACGGAGCAGGACCTGCTGCTGGCAGAACTCTGTCCATTTTACAGAGAATATCTCCTCATTAAGATCCACAGAGGATCAAAACACAAAGAGCTGATCTCTCTGATTGGAGGATTATCAAAACACAAAGAGCTGATCTCTGATTGGTCGGTAACGCTCCGGTCTCCTGGCAGGTTACGGTCCGTGATGCACTGAACCAGGCGATGGACGAGGAGCTGGAGCGCGACGAGCGTGTCTTCCTGCTGGGAGAGGAAGTGGCCCAGTACGACGGCGCCTACAAGGTGAGAGCCTGGCGAGTCAGAACCGTCAGAGCTCTGAGCTTATCAATTTATTTTTGCATTATTTTCTTTATCTTTATGTCAGAAGTGTATTCATATATTTTTTATTAATTTTGTATTTTTCTTATATTGCTCCATCATCCATCAGAAGTAGCAATGAGTTCATCAGAACCTTCTCTGGGCTCAGGATGTGTAAGGCAGTTCTGGTTTGTCTGCAGGTCAGCAGAGGTCTGTGGAAGAAATATGGCGACAAGCGGATCATCGACACTCCGATCTCAGAGGTGAGTCATCAGCGCTCACTGAGCATGCTCAGTGTAAGCCCCGTCCACCAGTTCATGCTGTGTCTCTGCCGCAGATGGGATTCACCGGCATCGCCGTCGGAGCCGCCATGGTGAGTCCAGCAGTTGCTGCCATGTTGGTTCTGACTGAGTTCTGACCGGGATCTGATGGGCTAATTCCCTCCTCCTCTAGGCCGGCCTCAGGCCCATCTGTGAGTTCATGACCTTTAACTTCTCCATGCAAGCCATTGACCAGGTCATCAACTCCGCCGCCAAGACCTACTACATGTCCGCCGGGCTGCAGGCGGTGCCCATCGTCTTCCGGGGGCCCAACGGCTCCTCGGCCGGCGTCGCCGCCCAGCACTCGCAGTGCTTCGCCGCCTGGTGGGCCTGAGCGGGGTCTGTAGGTTGGATCCATTCGGGTCGGACGCTGGTCTGATCTGAATGTCTCTCTGCAGGTACGCCCACTGTCCCGGCCTGAAGGTCGTCAGTCCCTGGAACTCCGAAGATGCCAGAGGCCTCCTGAAGGCCGCCATCAGAGACGACAACCCAGGTGAGACGCCGCCAAGATGGTGGTGAGGGCGATGAAGATGGTGGTGGTGGTGATGATGATAATGATGAAGGTGGTGACAATGATGGTGTTGATGAAGATGATGATTGTATCAGTAAGGTTCTCCAGTCCAGCAGAAATCTTTTTAGACAATAAAATCCAGATCGATCTGATCCGCTGCTCTGGTCTGAAAGAATGTTTAACCCGTGTTTGCTCCGCCTGCAGTTGTGTTCCTGGAGAACGAGCTGATGTACGGCGTTCCCTTCGAGGTGTCCGACGAGTCGCTGTCCAAAGACTTCACAATTCCCATCGGAAAGGCCAAAGTGGAGCGGCAAGGTCAGTGAAGGTCACATTGCAGGTCAACCTTCCAGTGAAAGGGAACTTCATGTTTTTTTGTTGTCTGGAAAATGAGCCATTTCAAAAGCCTCCTGATAAGTCGCATTCAGAGGGCACTGCACTGTTATCTAGCAACCCCAGCACAGCAACCCATTACCTAGCAACCCCAGGTAATGGGTTCACCTAGCATCCCAAGCAGAAATCCAGTATGTTTGGTCAGCTGGTTATTCCACTGTATGTGCTGTACAATGGCTGCTGGAAAAGACAAGTGTTTTGTTGTTGACTTAGCATCCAGAAACCACTTGCTGCATTTTTGTTTGTTGTGCAGGAAGCTCTACTAATGCTTTTCAAAGATGTATGATTGTATTATTGTTTCCAGCCATTTTCAGTGGGAATGTAAATGTTGAATTTGGGGGGGTGTGGCCAGCAGCAGCTGGTTTTATTTAAAGTGACAGGACGCCCTAAAACAGCTCAGAATAGGAAGAACTGAGCAGACTAAAATCTCAAAAATTATCTAAAAATAATTTCGTTTGAAAAATGTAATTAACATGTTTTGTAGCACATAGACCTATCCTAACCCGTTTAAGGACGGATAGTAGGCCAACTTTGACCTGCTATCCGAACCGGTTCTGGATGGATGCTTCAGAGCAGAAACCAGGATTGTGAATCTTTGTTTCCTTCAGCGTTTGGGTTCAGACCCAGTTCTTCATTTATGATCCAGAGGATTAAAACCTCAGAGCGGCAGGAATCGCCTCCATTCCTCCTGATCTGAAGGTTTTCTCCTCTTTGTCTCTCTTCAGGGAGCCACATCACGCTGGTTTCCCACTCCCGCTTCGTCGGCCATTGCCTGGACGCCGCCGCCGTCCTCGCTAAGGAGGGAGTCGACTGCGAGGTGAGAGCCGTCTGTCGGTTCTGGCCCGGTGGGGTTCTGGGCTGGCCCTTTAACAGCTGATGTTTTCCAGGTGATCAACCTGCGGACCATCCGGCCCTTGGACGTGGAGTGCATCGAGGGCAGCGTGATGAAGACCAACCACCTGGTGACGGTGGAGGGCGGCTGGCCGCAGTTCGGCGTTGGAGCCGAGATCTGCGCTCGCATCATGGAAGGTGAGAAGGTTTTAAGGTTTAGAAACCTTTGACCCCTGTTGTTACAAGTAAAATAGGTCTACAGCCACAAAAGAGATTTTCTTTTGCTAGATGATTAGATTTTACAACACAATTGAATCATTTATTGTTGACAAAGGAAATGAACTATTTTATAAGGAGGGAGTTCTTTCTTTAAAGTTGAAGTCTGTAACTTTTATAAAACATTTTTTTTTTAAAATATTTATCCGTCACCATGTTTAAGTGAGAGATACTCTGTGAAAAAAAATCGATCTCCACCCTGGGCTACTATAGCCGACTGAAGAACTGCACCAAAAACAACCAGAGCCAGGAGGAGGGTCTTAGCGCTGTCAATCATCCTCATGTACTCAATGCTAAACCTGCTAATGGTTTAGCATTGACAAGTTACTGTTACTGGAATACTGTTTGGCTGCCGTTATTGGTGGCTGTGCTAACTACTAGCCTTAGCATTCACAACAGTTAAAGTGGTTGTATTTTTAGGCTTTTCTCATGCTTTTAATATAATTTGTTAAAAAAATTTATTTAATTAATGAAATAAAATGGGTTTAAAAAAAAAAAACAAGATTTCGAGCTCCCAGTTTGTTTCTGTGGTCTCCTCCCAGTTTATCTCACAGAAACCAGCCCAGTCGGGACCTGTTGTCCTCTCTGACCTTTGCCCCCCCCTGTTGTCTTCTTCAGGTCCTGCCTTCAACTTCCTGGACGCCCCGGTTACCAGGGTAACGGGCGTGGACATCCCCATGCCGTACGCCAAGATTCTGGAGGAGAACAGCATCCCACAGGTCAAAGACATCATCTTCTCCGTTAAGAAGACGCTCAACGTCTGAAATCCTCCCTCCTGATTGGATCGTTCCCCCCATGGACTCGGAGACTCTGCCTCCCACTTCCTCCCCTTGAGAATAAAAGCCTCTCTCTGTTTGGGACCAGACTGCAGAGCCAATCCGATTTATTTTGATTTAAAACAAGTTTTAAAGTTTTCTGAGCTCCAAGAACTTTGTTCCAGCATCTCACACCCTGACCTTTGACCTCTGGCTGGGTTGGCCCACGGGAAAGCGCTGTTGGAAGCTGGTGATATTTATTGTAGCTGCAGCAGCTGATTGGATGTTTCTCTTGCTGTTACACAATAAAATCCTGCTGGTTCTGCTCCTTATTCAGAACAGAACTGTTTCTGGTTGGTTCTGTTGTAAAGGGTGTACAAACTCTGTGAATAACAAGGTTCTGGTGGCTGATAGAATGACTACATATAGCATCATACACTAGGCTACATGTCCATCTTAGCTAGCAGATGAAAGCTGCATTAACTAAGCTAATGTTGCTAGTTCAGCAGCAAGTACTACAGTCAATATCACTAATATTTATCTTAGTATTACACAGAGATGGGTACTCAAAAATGATTAATACTTTTAATGTACTTATATTGTTTATACCTAAGGAACAAGGTCAAATCTAGTTCTAAGCTTGTGGCTTGTTGTCATGGCAACTCCATATCAATTGTCATGACACTTAATGATGGTTACCTACCAATTGGCTGTCGGCTACAAAGTTCCCATAAGTGTGACGACACATGAAAACAATGTATTGGCCTCTGGAGGTCTGTGTCTAATGTTGGATTTGATCAAAGTCAGAGGTAAAGTGACTTCCTGTTCTGAGGGGGCGGGGCTTAGATGACCTCATAATATGACTAGTTTTGTAGGGCAACCAACATGACCGACTTGTACCAAGGTTGGTGCAATTTGGTCTTTCTATATGAAATTTAAAGTTTCATCATTAGGCCCCTTTAACATGCACTAAAACTCAAGCATTTGATAACTTTGATCCCCTGATGGTTTGATTAAGATCAACATGCTTGAAAAGTCAAGAATAACCCAAAGTGGCCGACTTCCTGTTGGGGTTACGGTATATCTCTAACAGACTTTCTGAGGGTTCTACTTCTATGACACATCAGCTCTTTACAATTTAGCAGGTGGACTATCTCACATTAGGGGGCGCTGTAGAGCCATTTGGCCACACCCATTGTCAATTCCAAAAAATACTAACATTTAAATGAAGTACAATTTTGTTGTTATATTTTATTTCTCTTTCCAGAAGCAAAAATACTTTTAATACATTTTAATTAAAATAAGGATATCCAAGCGTTCTGATCCCGGGAGTTCAGGAGCGCCGCGACGAGGCGCCCGGAGTGAAGAGCCGGAGCCAACAGATATGAAAAATCATGGTGAATTTTTGGGAAATTATTTCCTCAGCAGGCGGTCTTAAACAGGAAGGAAGAGGACAGAGGCAGAACACAAGGAAGGAAGACAACTAGGGAACATCAGAAGGAAGAAAGATGAGAGATTAAGAGGAAGGAAGGAGACTAGGGAACATAAGAAGAAAGGAACGAGACTAGAGTAGATCAGAAGGAAGGAGGCATTTAAAGTCATTCCCCTCATTTATTTATCCAGACTGAAAGAATGGGGTTGAGCCTGACCTTTGACCTTCCTGAACCCGTCAGGCTGAAGTTGGTCCCACTGGTGGATGAGGCTAGTGAACCTCGACTTTTGGCCTTTGTGTTGAAGAGCCAATAAAAAGCTTGAGATCAACCTCATCACTTTATTGTCCTCATAACAAGCTACAGACGTTAGAACTGTCAACATTCACCAGCTGACCTCTGACCTCAGGAAGGACCAGAGGCTTCTTCAGGTAGAGGAAGGAGACCATCATCATCAAGGCCCCTCTCAGTTTTCCCCCCAGGCTGCTGGACTACAGTTCCCATAATCCCTCTCATCACTAAGTGGGCGGGACCTCTGCGGCTCCAGGTTGGGTTTGTGGGTGGGGCTTAGCATGTGCTAGGGAGCTGATAGGTCGGATCGTCCCACCTCTGAGGTTCCCTTCAGCAGGCCCAGCCGGACCACCACCACCTTCTTCTTCTTCTGCTCCAGCTCCTCTTCATCCTCCTCCTCTTCCTCCTCTCTCTCCTTTCGCTCGCCCCGTCGCTCCTTCCTCTTTTCCCTCCTCATCTTCCTCGCCCTCTTCCTCCTCCTCCGCTCCTCTTTCTCCATCACAACCGCATCTTCCTCTTCCTCCTGCAGTCCATCCTGAACTTCTTCCTGCTCCACTTCCTCCTCCACCGCCATCACCATCTCCTCCTCCTGCTCCTCTTCCTCATCTTCCTCTTCATCCTCCTCCTCCTGCTCCTCTTCCTCTTCTTCGTCTGTCGTCTCTTCCTCCATTTCATCCTTGAGCTGCTCGTGTTTCAGGATCAGACCTGGATCCCCGTCCTGTTTCAGAAAAACACGGTTAGCAGGCAGAATGGCGTCCCCTGTGGCCAAAAGAGGAACTATAAAAATACTCACTTAGCTGAACTTGAGGAAGGAATCTGACCTTTCACCTCTGTGACCTCTGGTTCAAGGTTTGTACATTTTATTACTTTTATCTGAACATTTCCAAATAAATTTTTGCCTTTTAGTTGCAAACTACAAGTTTTTTTTCCATAACGTCCTACAATTACCCAGTCAGACAGCAACAGTCTTCAGTCAGAGGCCTGCTTAGATTCTTTGTAAGACTGACTGCTACTGGAGCGTCACCATCTAAAACGACTGAGGAGCCTTGGAAGATCTGACTTGCAATATTTAATTTCTCTTTGTGATAAATAAAAGATTATTGATTTGATTGATCAGCTCTTCAGGAATTTCCTTACTGGAGCTCAAATCATTCAAACTGGGATCTCTGGGATTCTACTGGTTTCAGCTAAAAGGTAGCATCTTAAAGCTGCAGTATGCAACTTTTATAAAAAATATATTTTTTACTTATTTGTTAAAAATGTCACTGTCGGGACAGTTTGGTAGTCGGATAATCTTTGATAAACAAACGCTCCCAGCACCAACTAGAAACAACCAATCAGAGACAGGAGGCGGACCTTAGCGCTGTCAATCACAACCTGCTAGCTGCAGTTAATAAATCCTGTTGTAAATGAAGAAGCCAGTTAGCATTTACAGTTAGCAGTTAGGATAAACATTTTTCTTATAGCCATATGTTTCTTCTGTGCTGTTAGAGTACATGAGGGTGATTGACGTTGCTAAAACCCGCCTCCTGGCTCTGATTGGTTGTTTTTGGTCGAGAGTGGTACAGTTTCAACAAATATGTAAAAAAAAAAATGTTTTTTTTATAGAAGTAACACACTGGAGCTTAGAAGTGGAGCAGCTGGAAAGATGAACTCACAGAGTTGTTCAGCGGCTCCCATCAGATTCTGGTCAGGACCGGAAAGCTGCTGAAGATTTGAAGTTTGGACCGCTGGTTCTGACCAGGGTTATAATAGTTTTTCAGTTTTTCCTTATAGTTTAGTTTTATGCCTCGATGACTTCTGTTTGTCTAGCTTAACTGGTCTTAATTTGGTTTTTGAGTGCGCGTGCTAGTTTTTATTAGTTGTAATTAGTTGAATAATGTTTAGTTTTCTTTAGTTGTATCAGATTTATCTTTTCAGTACTTTGGTTAATTTTTAGGTGCAGAATACAGAACAGGTTCAAGTGCTGTATTGTATTATGTATTCATAGATTGGGTAATAAATATTCAACAGAAGAAAATATTTTCAAAAAATTTTTTTCAATTATTGCTGAACAACAAACTGACTCTGACGTTTTCTCTCCATTTTTGCAGCAGCCATTTTGCGAACTAGTGCAAGTGCCGTAATTTGCTGACAGCTTATGAAAACTGCTTGTGTGGGAAAAAAAATCTATTTCACATCAGATCGAAAGGCTTATAAACAGATACAAAAACATAAAAACTAACGGTATTATAGCTATAATTTCAGTAAGTTTTAGGTAGTTTCATAACCACACAATATACAGTAGTTTCAGTTAGTTATGGTTTCTCCCCATTAAACCATGTTTTTATTCGTTTTAGTTGAAAACATTTTCTCAGTTTCAGTTTTCCTTATTTTGTTAGTTTTAGTTAACCTTGGTTCCGGTCCGGCCCAAACTCACCAGGTCTTTGCCGTTGCACAGCCGGTGCACCAGCAGCCGGACCGTGTCCTTGTTCTGGCACAGCCCCATGGTGTTGAGCGCGTCCAGGACGGATCCGGTGCAGCCCTGCAGCCGGAGCTCCGCCCCCAGCGCTGCCTGCAGGAAGTTGTTCCTCCAGATGTTCCTGGTGAAAAGCGGGATGGCGAGCGCCACCACGGCGCGGCGCTCCAGCAGCGTGATGGCCTGATCCTCCGTCAGCTGGCTGCTAAACAGCCAGGAAACAAGTGCTCAGAACCAGAACTTCAAACTGGACTGGGTCAGGTCAGGCGGCGGGACTCACTGGCTGCTCCGGTACAGTGTGTTGATGTCGGGGAACATGGCGCGCAGGCAGGCGGTGACCAGCGGCGCGTTCTGCTGGGCCCAGCTCAGGCAGTGCCGCCACGGGAAGGAGGACAGCGGCTTCCGGTCCGACACCTTCTGCTGGAAGGGACTGTCTGTCCGCCGGGCCAGAACCTTCATCTGCACAGACACGATGAGGTACAAATCCAAAATAGAAACTTATATTTCAGGTTTTGCAATGCAGTTTGAAACTTTTGTATTTGCCATATGTTTTACATATTTGTTCAAAGCAGGAGTCAACAGTTATCGTATTGTTTATTATTTATCGTGATAAATTTCTTCTGATTTGTCATTGTCATGACAAATTCCAAGTAATGATGTTTAAAGACAGTCTGTATTGTCAGGGTTTATTGTTTTACTACACAGAGGGTTGTAGTTTAGTGATTAAAGTCTTTAGCTGCAACGCTGATAAAAATTAGAGATGGAGGCTAGTCTGAGGGCCTCAGGGGCGCCCTAACTGTTTGTCACATAGTTTCTAAACATATTCGGCCGATGATGTTTTCTAAACATCAGATCAAAAGACTAATTAATAGATTCATAAACTCAAAAGTGAATGATATAATTTCAGTATGTTTTAGTTGGCTCCAGTTATAGTTTTTCTTCTTTCATGACCATTTTTATTTATTTCAGTTAAAAATGTTTTCCCTGTTTCAGTTTTCGTCATTTTGTTCGGCTTAGTTAACCTTAGCACACTGGCGACATGAAGTGAACTGCACATTTAGTGAAACAGCGCCACCAGAGGTGAGGCGCAGTACTGCACTGCCTCACTCCGGACGACTTCCATGCATTTCAACCAGAAAATGCATTAATTCGGCGATTTTGACCATAAAATATTACCACTGATGGACCACCCGGACCCGGAGACTCACCTCGGTCCGCAGCTGCTTGCTCCAGAACTCCAGCATGGGCTTCCGGGCGCCTTTGGACGACCAGAGCATCTGCAGCGCCGCCTTGTAGCTGGACTTGCTAACTAGCAGCGCCGCTTTGCTCTTCTTGCCCATCCTGCGGCCCGGCGCCGGCGACACCTTTGCCTGCGAACAGAACCAAACCTGCTGAACCAGCAAACACCTGGAGGTTCACCGATCAGGCTGAAGGGAGAATAAACTCCTGCTGCTAGAGACATGGAGGTTCATCAGAGGGTCTCGGGGTTGCACTAACTTTTTGTCACATGGGTTGAACAGTTGCTTTTTTTGTAAGCGATGTAATCCATCATAAATCTATAGATTAAAAATTTATTTGAAAGGCGGTATAATGAGTTTCCCAGCCACACAGTGACATTTTATAGCAAGATCAAGTAATTAATTTTACTTCATGATTTAATGTCTTGAAATTGGGCCTCTGTCTCTTTAAAAACTCCTGCTCTTTCTGAAACTCCGCCTTCAGGAAGTCAGCTCAACATCAGTCCTCTATTAACCTTAATGTTGTTTTGAGAAGTGTTTGCTAATTGCTGCTGGCTAGTCTGAAGGAGCGAAAGGGAAGTCTGCTCTGTGAGCCGGAAGCTCAGAAACTTGGAAACTGAAGATCAGAGCGTGGTCCTTGAAGGCAGCGCAAAAGTCAAACTAGGCATTTTACAGCTGAATGGTTGCCATGGAGATTAAAGAATTTAGCAAACATGAATAGAAAAATCAAGGCAACACTCCAGGTATGTTTATAATGAGGGAACAACATTATAATATGATGTAAACTCAAAAAAGTTGATTTTATTTTACTTCAAGAATCTCTGTGGAGAATCTAATTTTCTCTCACTTTGTTCTCAGTATAAGAACAGGATTAAGGTCCATTTGCAAAACATTTGCTGAGTTTAGCCGAGTTTAATAACTAAGGTAACAGTTTTATTTGGCTGCTGAAAGTCTCTCATTTGGCAAAGCTGCAATAACTATAAAAGTTTAGTTATTAAAACTCAGATACTTTATTTTCATGAGTTTTATTTTAGCACGGTGATAATTTTACCCCAATTAGAAATCCAATGTTGCAGAAATCTCCATCGATCTGGAACTGCAGTCAAAAGGCCGGTCTGCTGGTACCAGTTCTATATGCCTCTTCCGGTCTGCTGGTACCAGTTCTATATGCCTCTTCCGGTCTGCTGGTACCAATACGCACCTTCCTGTACTGATTCTATAAGCACCTTCCATTCTGAAGGTACCGGTTCCACTCACACCTTCCGGTCTGCAGCTGCAGGTTCTATTGTACCGGTTCTATACGTACCTTCCTGACCTCGGGCGGCTTGACCCACAGCGAGCGCTTCCCGCTCTGTTTGCGCTTGCCCTTGGTTCGGATAATCTGGGCGCAGGTTTCACACAAGAAGGACTTTTCGTGGACCTCGGAGTCCGGGAAGACCCAGCGGACGGTGTCCGGGGTAGTGAAGGTGAACACCGCTCTGCGGTTAAGGGAGCGGCCCTGCCGCTGGAACAGCAGCCGGCAGCAGCAGCAGTTACGGTCCTCCGGCCGTCTGGACCGCCGCGAACCGCCTCGCGGTACCGCCTCAGCGCAGCTCACAGCAGGCTCGTCCTCGTTGTGAGGGTTCGGTTCGGTGCCTCCGGGGCAGTCCACTTCTGCACCGAGGACGGGTTCTGGGAGCTCCAACTGTGGGAGTTCGGGGGGCTGTAGCGTTCCGCCTGCCTCAGGTTCGGTTGTGTCCGCGGTGTGTGCGTAATCATGCTCGTTGGATTCAACTGCAGGTTCGGTTCCGTCTGCTACTCCTGGGTTCTCCGATTCCATGGCTGAGGGCGTTCTCCGGTTCGGAGCAGACTCTGTGCGTGCCTGCGACAACCTGGAGCTCTAGAGAAGTGGGTTGGAACCAGAACTTAGCCCAGAGTTCTGCAGAATGAGGCGATGTAGAAGATATAAACGTTTTACCGCGATGAGCTGCAGAAACAGGAAGTAAACTGAAATAAACAAAACGTCATCCGCCTCCATACACCGCAGCAGGCGCCCCCGCGCGGTGGGAGACCAGAACTGCAGGTCATCTTTAGGCAGATAGTGGCATTTTATGGCACATTTTTTGTTACCTTCCGTTGTAAAAAATGCTGTATATGTCAAATAAAACTTAAAAGATTAAATTCACCAATTATCAATTATTTGTGTACATTTCAGCAATAAGGCAATTCAAAGTGTTTTACATCATAAAAACACAAAAATAAAAAGTCATTAAGACATCATGCAGTCACGAATTGAGAAACCAGTAACAAACACCACAAGTGACATTATCAAAATCACAAGTGACATTATTAAAATCATCAATACTCATCAAATAGGTTGAAAGAAATTTTACTTCCTGATATAATGCAACATAGCAACCCTTTCAAATTAGGCCTCTTTTAAAACTCCTGCTCTTTCTGAAATTCTCCCTTCAGAAAGTCACTACAACATGGCTCCTTTATTAGCCCTTTAACAATGTTTTGAGCTCAGCTGATGTGAAGTTCTTTGCTAATTGCTGCTGGCTAGTCTGAAGGAGCTGGTACCAGAAGCAGAAGCTCAAAAATTTGGAAACTGCAGCTCAGAGGAGGATTTGTGCCTTGAAGGCTGGGCTAGGTCCACCCAGGCGTTTTGCCATGGAGTTTTAAGGATTTCTAAAACATCAATCAATCAATCAATCAATCAATCAATAAAATTTTATTTGTGTAGCACATTTCAGCAGCAAGGCATTTCAAAGTGCTTTACATCAATAAACACAAAAACACAGAGTCATGCAACATTAAATAAACAATCAAAAACATTAAATTTGTCAGGTAGGTTTTTAATGAGGGAGTAACATAACATGATGTAAAGCTAAAAACAAGGTTGACTTTACATAATATAATTTTCAATTAGGTTCAGTAATTGAAAAATCACTGGAGAATTATTTGTTATTTATTTAATTAGATTTACACAGTGGCACAGTTGGTAGAGCTGTTGCCTTTCAGCAAGAAGGTTCTGGGTTCGATTCCCGGCCCCGGTCTTTCTGCATGGAGTTTGCATGTTCTCCCTGTGCATGCGTGGGTTTTCTCCGGGTACTCCGGTTTCCTCCCACAGTCCAAAAACATGAGTGTCAGGTTAATTGGCCTCTCCAAATTGCCCCTAGGTGTGAGTGGTTGTTTGTCCTGTGTGTCTCTGTGTTGCCCTGCTACAGACTGGCGACCTGTCCAGGGTGACCCTGCCTCTCGCCCGGTACGCTAGCTGGAGATAGACACCAGCAACCCTCCCCACCCCACTGAGGGACAAGAGTGTAAGAAAATGGATGGATGGATATTTATATGAATGTTATGCTCTATTTTTGTGAGTTTTTATTTAATTTGTACTAGATTTTTGTATTTAGATTTTTATGATGTTTTGTTTCCACTTTTTAATTATTGTTTTGCATCGTGTACACCCATAGGCACCAGCATGCCTCCCAACCCCACGAGGGACAAGGGTGTACAGAAAATGGGTGCATGGATGGATCATGTGCACCCTCAAAAAGGAGGGATTTTCTTGTAAAAAATGTTTTTAATAATAATAATAATAATAATAATAATAATAATAATAATAATAATAATAATAATAATGGTAGTTATTTGTACCTTTAAAATCTGTATTTGTTTGTTTCCAGTGGCAGTTCAACCCATAGACATGAATGCGGTTCAACCGACTTTTATTTTGTAGATTTTATTTTTGGCGAATCTTACCGGAAGTGGCGTCCGCAGGGGGAAAAAAGGATGTAAACAAAGCTGTGTGTCATCAGCGGCTGTAACATACCAGTTTATCTGGAAGTTAACTGGATGCTTCAGGTAGGAAGCGGCAGGATTTTAATTAATTTTTAAAAGTTTAATTTTGAATCGATGTTTGACCTGCTAAGAGCTGCTAACTGTTAGCTCTCTGCTTCATTTCATTGACTGATTCCACCGCAGAGGTTATAAATATGAACATTTAATGACAGTAAAGAAAAAGAGGAAGAAGAAGAAAACCTATTATCATCATAAAGAAAATTAACGCTTTTTGGTACTCCTTAAGTGTCAGAAATGTATAGTTAAAGCTTCATATTCACAAATATCTCAGTTATAAATCATCTAAACATCGCCAGAAGGGATCAGTCTGTGCGGATGTTTTAATTCATCTGTGTGATAAGATTATTACGGTGGCGCAAAGGGGTCAGTACAATCCAAACGGCAACAATGCAACAACATTGATGTGATTTCCCAACAGAGAACTAACAGGTCTTGTTCTGACCTAATTCTGCAGGTTCACATCTGTTCAGATTCAGCCTAAGCTCATATTTCTCTTCTCCATAGGTTCTCGTCAACATTTCTACGTTTTCTAATCGTACCGCTTCAAATTTAAACTATTTTATTGGTTTTCTGTCGTAAAAAACCCAAAAACTGAAAAATGTGATGTATAGCAGAAAATTCACTCTGAGCATAACTCTCAATAAAAGACATGGTAGGGGCAGCATCATGATGGGGGAAGCTGGTCAGGGTTGCCGGGAAGATGGATGGAGAGAGAGAACGACTGTTAGAGGCAGCAGATGACCTGAGGCTGGGGTCAAAGTTCAGCTTCCAGCAGGACAACTAGTTTGAACATCCAGACAGAGACCATGGGTTAGAATGGCCTAGTTAAAGTCCAGAATACAACTGGTAATCTGGGGAGAGACTTTATTAGCATTCAAACATCCATCCACCCAATCATCTGTTAATCCATCCACCTGTCCGTCCATGAATGATATGTTTTAGGCCTGGTTATCTCTGGTTCCGCTGCATGTTTTAGAGTTTGTAATGAAGTAAATCCTGGTTTTGACCCTTGACCCTTGGCTGGTCTAGCCTGTTCTGATGCTGGAGACCTGCTGGTTCTCCTGGTTTCATCAGATGAAGTCTCCCTCCTCTTCCTCACCAGCCGACAGACGTCTGTGGCCCAATCAGGGACTCACCAGCCGGGGTTCTGCTTCTCCAATCAGGGTGGATCCGCCTGCAGCCTGTTGCCACGGCAACCGTCTCTCAAGATGTTCTGCTTCTCGTTACAGGTGGAAACTCAGGAATGATGATGTTGTTGGCGCTGTGAACCGCGGAGGGAGCTGGCGGCAGGCGGCGGCAGGCGGCGGCAGATGGAGAATGGAGACCTGGGTCACATGGTGTGTGTGTCCACTTGACCCGTCCAGTACAGCGGCTCTGTACCAACAATCTGGGCTTTGCTGCTGGCCATGATTATAGTTTCTGGTTTTTCATTATTGCTTAGTTTTATCTGGTGTTGTCTAATTCAGTTAGTTTTAATTAGTTTTTACAGTGTGTTTGCTAGTTTTTAGAAAAATATTGTTGATATTAAACGAAAGGTAGAATGGCAGAAACAGTCAGACGAAGAAAGAACTGGCAGGTTGGTATAATGAGGAGAACAAGACGAAATAGAAAGCAGGAAACAACCATGTCACCTTTTGGTCATTCAGAGTTAAATAGCAATTTTTTTTAAATGATGAAAATATCAAACAGGAAAATATCGTCTCTTGTTTGTTTTCAAGAAGAGAGAATGAAACAATTTTTATTGATCACCCTCAAATATTGAATTGAGAGAAGGGAACTGGTACATAGATAACAGGATGACAAATTACAGTTGATAAACTTTCCGCTTCTGGATGTTGTTGTTTTTTGTTAATGTACCTTAAGAAGATGAAATTACTAGAATAATTTTTTTTTTTTTTTTTGGTAAAATATAAAATCTGTGTAATATACAGTTAGTGTCTCGATTCCTACTCCAGTAGATGGAGGTGAAGCACATCTAAACATCTAAACGTTCTTGCCAACTACCATCAAAAAGAAAACTGTTGCTGTTCCTCCCGTGTCCAGATGGGGGAGCCAGTGAGTCTGAACGTGGGCGGCTGTGTTTACAGCACGTCACTGTCCACGCTGAGGCGCTACCCCGACTCCCTGCTCAGCGCCATGTTTAGAGGAGACCTGCCGACGGTCAAAGATTCCCGCGGGAACTACTTCATCGACCGCGACGGCCCGCTGTTCCGGTGAGTCCGCGGGTTTCGACTCAGATGGACCTCCGATAGCACCGGTCTCATTAGCTAGCTTAGAAATGATTAAATATAGCCCAACATTTCCACTGGGCCAGTAAAAGAACCAGAGAGAAATTCCAGAACCAGGGAAAGGTACAAGAACCAGTGGAAGGTTCCAGAATCAGTGGAAAGTACCAGAATCAGTGGAAACGACCAGTTTTTTCACTGGTTCTGGTAGACGGTACCAAACCAGTGAAAGATTCCAGAACCAATGAGAGGGTTTTAGGACTCATGCCGGGTTTTCTGAAAGTAGAATTCTCAATCGTTCTAACCTGGTCTGACCCGGCTGCTGGACAGAACCAGTCTGTTATGTCTTGTTATTGCATGAAGAGGACAGCAGGGGGAGCTCTGACTATGTATGGGAGATGTGAGAAGAAGAAGAGAGAATTAAAAAGAGAACTGAAGCTGAGCTAAGTCGGATGCCTGCTTATTCCACTATTTCTACATAGCACCACAACACAGTCTAACCGGGTCCGACCCGCTCTCCGTCTCGTTTCAGCTACATCCTAAACTTCTTGCGCTCGTCGGAGCTGACGCTGCCCTGCGGGTTCAAGGAGACGGCGCTGCTCCGTAAAGAGGCGGACTTCTACCAGATCGAGCCCCTGATCCAGTGCCTGGGAGACCCCAGGCCGCTGCTGCCGTACCGGACCGACACCTATGAGGAAGTGGTGGAGCTGTCCAGCACCAGGAAGCTGTCCAAGTACTCCAACCCTGTCGCAGTCATCATCACCCAGCTCACCATCACCACTAAGGTTCCTCACATCCGCTCTCATGTCTGTATTGTTATTATTATTTATTTTACTTTTTATTGTCTTTACCTGCGGTTCTCTGCCGGAGGCCTTAACTGGCCTACATGTTTCCAGAAGATCCAAATCCTTTTGGCTTCATTTGGGGGGAAAAAACTCACTGTGATGAAAAAATATCATGTGTTTCTTTTACTAAATAACTTAAGACAGAAGAAAAAATAGCTTAAATTGGTCAGAATTATTTATGTATTTATGTTTAAGTCAATCTTTTCTCCAGTTTTCTGCCTGGGTTTTCTATTAAAAGACCTTCACTGGCCCCATTCAGCCCTCCATAGAAACCTCCTGGATACGCCCCTGCTCAGCAGCCCAAAGTATTCATTCAACATGAACATTAATATCCCGGCACTGATAGCTTTAAATATTTTAAATGTGACAAATTAAATTAAAACTCACTGAAGGGTTGAGCGCAGCGGCTCTGAGGCACATTGATGAATATCGTTATTAATTCAAACTCTTGTTGGTTCTGCTTCGCCTCCTGCACCGCTGAGCGCGTCCGTCCGTCCGCTCAGCTTGATGTGAGAATCCGCCGGCAGAAATACAGAGACCTGTTGAGGAAGGCTGTTACCATGGAAACGGATTTAAATCCTAGACGATGCAAAGTCTCCGCTCCAAGACCGACACGACTACTGCAGACTTCGGTCACAACGTTGGGTTAAGATTTTAGGGGATTCACAGCTAAAAGTAAAAAAAAAAAAATATATATATATATATATATATATATATATATATATGTGTGTGCTTTTATGTCTTGGATGGAAGAGGGTGACTCTGTGTTGCGATTGGTTTGATTTTCCAATATGGCGTCCTTACACCAGCAAAGGTCAGCGCTTTCCATCTGACCTTTGCTGTTTTCAGAGGAAAGTTTTGGTTGTTGGGTTTGGATCTCAAGGTTCAACAGCGATTTTCCCTCCAGATTCCTTCAGCAGTTCTTTGGAAGGAGGAGTAAGCAGATGTTGTGTTGGTTCTCCAGGTCCAGTCGGTTTTGGGGTCCGTCTCCAGCAGCTTCACCAAGTGGACCAAACACATGATGGACAGCAGAGACTTCCAGGTGTCCTTCACGTTTGGACCGTGTGACTACCAGCAGGAGGTCAGCCTGCGGGTCAACCTGCTGGAGTTCATCTCCAAAGCCGTACGTCCGTTAGAACCGCCGCCCTCAGTCTCCGTAGATCAAACCTGTGGCTGACGGGCTGCTGTGTTGCAGGGCTTCGCCATCAGAAACACGCGCGTTCTTCACATGAGCGAACGGGCCAACGAGAACACGGTGGAGCATCACTGGACCTTCTGCCGGCCGGTTCGAAAAGGCGACGACTGAGGGTGTTACAGAACCACTGGGTGGGTCAGAAGCTGAGCCTCTGGTTCTGAATCAGGAACATGAAGGACATCTTTGTTTTTCAAAGCAGAGGCCGCCAGGGGGCGCTGTGGGGCCTCAGTAAATTGGACGGGGGAAAAAATGTAATCCCATTAATTTTTTATCATAATTGTTGTTTTTGGCTTTTCAGTCTTATTTGTTACATAAAATATAAGTTTAAATTGAAATATTATTTTTGATATTAATTTTCTTACTAGATGCTTTGCTTCTCAAGATAGCAGATTATGTGTTGCCCAGAAATAATCCAGAAAAAAATCACCTTCATGCAGGTTTGCTCTCATAAAATCAGAGTGAAATGACCAGCTTAAGTTTCTGGACCTTAAAACATCTTTTAAATACCTAAACTAAAATGCTACACTTCTGAAAGTACTCATGTTTAGTATTACTATTGGTTTATTGCTCTTAAAAACCCTGATGGCTCCAAGGGCAGCTCAACCTGGAGTCGGGTTCAGAGAGTAATTATCATTTCCTCAAGTTGGTTGGAATAATGTTTTAACTTTAATGAATGAAATCATCACTTGAATTTTTTATTTACTCTGGTCGTCTTTATCCCAAATCAAAGAGGCTGTTAAGTTTTCCAGGAAGAAATGTCTGCCTGTAAGCGTGTGGGGGGAGGTGTGAAACGGCAACAATAGCTTTCCAAAATGGCCGCCATTACCCTGAGGTTGTTCCCGTCTAGAACAAAAGAAAGGATCATGTGGACAACAAGTTGCGCAGGCAGTGGATGTTTCCCAACAGCTGGTGCCGTCCTGGTTCATGAGAAGGTCAACCAAGTAAAACAAAGGAGGGCTGGTTGGCAACCAAACTGACCAGAACTGTTGTGAACAAGAATATCATCACCCAGAGCAATAACCGTAAAGCTGCCGTATGTAACTTTTATGAAGAATGTGGTTTTTTACATTTGTTATGAGACAGACAATCTGTGAAAAAGTCATTCTCCTCCACCTCCTACCTGAGCTACTATTGCTGTCTGAAGAAATACACTGTTCCCCATCAAAAACAGCCCATGAGAGCCAGGGGGCGGGTCATAGCGCAACAGTCATTAGCTGTAATAATTTGAGGATTATTTGAGGAAGACAGATGCTGCACAAGGTTATTATAGTGAATTAATCTAGCGAAATTGAGAAATTGACCAAAGTCGATGGAATAAATCTTGGAGAGGTTGTTACCCGGCCGATATAAAGAATATTGTTTATTCTGAATTTGACTCCCTTGTGTCTGCCTTGGTTTGCTGACTATCTCAGATCTCCTGGAGTTTATGCAAACAAGCTCATCTTTCCCATCTCCTTTCCTCTCCTGAAGTCAACTGAGGAATCAAATGATGACTGGACTGTCCAAGGACTTGCTCTTAGATAATACCTCCTCATCAGAGACTGTTGGGCTACAAATACACACTCCCTGACCTCACTGTCTTTGCCAGCTCATGTCTTTGTATTATTTGAGTATTATTACATGTGCTTACTTTTCCTGATGTGCCATTTCTTGCCCTGTCTGTCTAGTTTATTATTAATTTTAGAAATTCTGGAGTACTCGTTACTTTAGATCAATATTTAGCTAGTTTAGAGAAACTTCTTCTAGTTTATAAATTGTGGCGTACTTATTCTTATCCAGCAACCCAGAACAGGAACATTTAGTTTGTATACTTTATAAACTGTGGAGTACTTATTACCCAGAACAGGAATCAAACATGTTAGTTAGAACATAAAGATCCAGAAGATACTTCACTCAACCCAGAGTAGGAATTAGAACAAACTTGTAGAGAAACTAGCTACTCATTACTTAGATCAGCAGTTAGCATTACTTTTTATTTATTATTAGCTTAGCCAGAGAAAATCCTATTCGTTTACGAATTGCGGAGTACTTTTTTCTTTTGCTGTTGTTAATTTATTTTATTTTCCTCTAACTCATCTAAAGGACTTTGAATTGCCTTATTGCTAAAAATGTACTATATAAATAAAATGACATTACCTTAAAAACTAGCAACCACACTAAAATTAAAGCTAACTGAACTGGACAAACAAAAACAACAAAATAAAACTAAACAATAATAGAAAACTCATGATGTATTATTGCAGATCAGGGGTGTTTTCCCCAGAAAAAGGAGGAACAGCAGGCTGTTAGGCATAACGATATGCTTCACCATGCAAATAGAAAATAAATCTGTTAGACTCCAGCTCTGTACGGTTACCAGCTGCTTAGCTAGCATGCAAACTCCTGATTGATCCAGAGTAAATGCATGGATAGCTGGAGTCGTCTGGCTAGAAGGGGAATCTTCAGCTGGTGTTGTCGGGAGACAGACAGACTCAGAGGGGTGCTCTGCTGCAGACAGAGGAGCGAAGGCCTGCATGGTGAGCAGCAGCTGTCCTCAGCCCTCCTCAGAAACCGTGAACAAAGCTAGCAAGAAGTTTATGCTGCATCAAGAATGTCCCATTTCACATCTTTCAGTACCCAAACAACCTGCCTCTTTACGCCCGACAGAGAGCAGATTTACATGGCTACTCTCCATCATGTCAGGGCTTTGCTGAGTTGACAACACCAGGGTCTCTGGAAGGTTAAATGCTGCTACTCTGGACATAATAATAATCTATGGATTATTATTATTATCATTATTATACCGATCTGTTTGTAAAGTTACACAGTAAAAAATTAAAAGCAATATTCTTGTTTCTTTAGCTTGTTATAGACAAAATGCAGGAATTAATATTTCAAAGTCTTATTTTCACCATGTTACTCATACATTTATATATGTCAGCGTTCCAAACTAAATTTTTAATTCACAAGCTAAATATTTAGTGTACAAACTAAATATTTAGTAAAAAGCAGTGGAGTTTATATAGGTCCTTACAACCCAGGGTTTTTTATATCGCACTTCCACTTATTAGCAAGCTAATTTGCATATCATTTCAATATTTAGCTTGGATCTAAATATTTAATTATGAGCTAAATTTTTAGTTTGGAAATTAAATGTTTAGTTTGGAAAATAAATATTTAATTGTGTGGCTAAATATTTAGTTTGAAGGCAAATATTAAGTTTGTTGACGAATTATTTGGTTTCAAAGCTAAATATTTAGCCTCATAAATATTTTGTTTACAAACTTACAAAAAGCTCAGCACTGTAGTTTATTTATAGGTCCTTAAAACCCAGCTTTTATTTTGATATTCCACTTCTTCCTATTGGCAGGCTAATTTGCATATTAACTATTTAGCCAGCAAGCTAAATATTTGGTTTGAAAATTAAATGTTTAGTTTGGTAAATAAATATTTAATTAGCAAAATAAACATTTCGTTTGGAGCTGAACATTTAGTTTGTAAACGAAATATTTTGCTTGTGAATTAAATATATAGTTTGGATCTCTGCCGTTTTTAAATGTCGGAATAACATGGTGAAAATATGACGTTTAAAAACAGGATGTCGCGATGAGGAAGATTGCCGTCTGCAAATCTTAACCAGCTCTGCAAAGCAGACATCAGATCTCATGGAGGTGTCATCTTTCAAGCTTTTGTTGTTACAGGAAACCAATTAGAAAAAAAATAGCTCTTCACAAGCTATTTTAGCAAAGCAGACACTCGCATTGCCTCATGGTGATGTTAAACTGACCTCTGTCAGCATCAGCTTCACGTGAAACACGTCTGTCTCTTTGATTTAACTGGCATCACTGTGTTAGCTCAGCAGGATCCTCTGCTTGTTCAGTAAAAGAGTGGAATCATTCTGCAGGTTCCATGTTGTCATTAAAACAAAGTTTACTAAACTTTTACATGACAAAACAGTTTTTAAAACTGCTAATCTAGGAGTCTATCAGTAGGGAGGGTCTGTCACAAATCAGTATCATCATGGAAATAACTAATATTTTCATGACATTAGTTACTCCTAAGATTGGTTTTACTGATCCTGTGTCCAGACAGAGCTAATCAGTAGCCCAGCATCATGACCTGTTTGTTCTGAAGATCCTGCAGCTTCCACTTCTCTTCCTAACATGGCGCCTCCTCACCCTGACTCTCATACTCATAGGAGGAACCACAGAGCTCTGTTAGGTTAAAGCTCATCTTCTCAAGTTGGGATATTTTTCCTCCAACAGGTTCCAGAGGAATCACCTCAAATCAGATGTTGGACTGGATTTTATTTCACTGTCATTTGTGAATGTTAGAGCCTCATTTTCAACAGTGGAGCTATAAAAGTTGAAAAAGGTTATTATTTTGGAGAAAGTCTCATTAACATCAATATTTCCACTAAATAAGAAGCAAAAAAATTTTTGATAGAGGAAAAGCATCTCAGACTCTGAGCTCAAAGCGAGATTCCAGAGAGCAATAAAACTATTATTTTTAGATTGGACAATTTAATTTTACATAATTATCGTGGTAGAAACCATTTGTTTGTTGAATACTTAATGAAACATATTTACCGTGTTTGATGTTGTAAATGAGTATAGCCTACTCGCAGACTAATGAGGCAATTAGTCCAAGTTTGTCGTTTATTGAACGTTCAAAAACTACAGAGGCTGTGATGCACCACAGCAAAGGTAAACAAAGGTAAAATAACTGAACAGGTGATCAACTCAAAACCACTCACCTTTTTACTCTCCGTCTCTCTTTGTCGTTTAAGCACACCCGTTGCCGTGGCAACCGCTCGCTCCTCGAGCCGAGCACAGATTACGTTTAAAACATTTAGTCCGTTACGATATCAGGTTTTCAGGCTTGATATTTATTTTTGCGATCATTAATAAGCGCTCGAACACAGCGGTGGTTGATTAGTTCATTTTAAACTCCTGCTCTGGAGGAACAGGAGTTTAAAATAATGGAACGGAACCGAAACGCACAGAATTGTGCAACACCTTGTAGAAACAATAATTATTGACATTATTATTTTTGTTGGGTCATTAATTTGAAAACGTTTTGTTGACTTTTTTTGTTAAAGTTATGAACGTTTTGATAAGCCAGTCAGAGGAGGACGTGCTGCTCTCAGCCTCCTGGCTGCGTTCAGTTTGTCACCTAATGCCGAGATCGACTCAAAACCTTCCGCAATCGATGTGTTGCAGCCCTGATCTAGCAAAGCACGAACAGTTCAGAAACAATATGAAATGGGGAAAAAAGTTATTTATTAACTGATTAAGTCGTGTTTTAGATTGTTGTTGAAAAACTAATCAGTCACGGCTGATTAGTGAACCCATTGATTTTTTTTACAGCAGACAGCCGCTCCCCTCTCTTGCAGGTACTGTGTACTCACGCTAAATCTTTTAGGGGTACGCAGTACCCAGCCGTACCCCCCTACTTTCACCCCTGGGGGTAAAGATAAGAAACAACCACAGGTTTGGTCCGGCTCTGCACAAACTTAACATCCAGGAATTGGCAAACGTCCTGAGGAGAGATCTTCCTTCCAGAGCTTCTTCATCACCACCTCCTGAACTTTTATTTTCTTCATCTGAGCAGCCAGAGCAGCCATCATTATCCTCTCCAGAGACGCCATCTTCATCTCTCGCTAACCTCAGAGTTGCCATAAACTAAAGTGCTGACTACATCATCTTCTGCCCCTTTCATCAGAAGCACTATCATCATCTTCTTCATTGTGTTCTCCTAATGAACCTTCTTTGTCTCCACCCGTTTCCTCTTCACCAAAGCCTCCACTGTCTTCCTCTTCTGACCTGTTGTCTTCCTCAGGTTGGAATTATTATTAGGACTACCACCGCTGTTGCATTTTATTCAAATTGTATTATCCAGTAATCCTAAATACTGTGTGCCCAAATGTAATCTGAATTATTTATACAACATTTCCACCAACTAATATCACATCCATTGCCACAGATTCCTGTCAGTTCTCTTCTGGGGTGCTAGCCAATGATGTTAATTAGCTTTGAGTGATTGTTTGCTGTTGTTAAAATAGCTTAGTTAAAGATAACAAAGCTGCTGCCTCAATGTACTTCTTTGTGTTGGTTTTTCACATTAAATCCCAAAGAATATTTATGTTTGTGGTTGTAATGTGACAAAATATGGACAAGTTCACAGGGTATGCAAAGCCACTGTAACTAAAATATACTGAAATTAAAGATATGATATTTGTTTTCATGTTTATGAATATTTATATTAGCCACTCCATAATCCACCTGGTGGAGCTTATGCTAGTCCACAAAATGGCGATATAACAAAAGTTGGGAGAAAACTCCAGTCAGTTATTGTTTAACAATAATTGATTACATTTTTTTTTGAAAATGTTTTTTCTGTTGTGTATTCATTACCCAATCAATGGATAATATCATCACGATACAATACTTTGAACTTTTAACCAAAGTATGAAAAAACTTAAACTACTACTATAACTAATAAAAACTAAGCAAAAAAAAGTAATATTTAACTAGTAGACAATAATAAAATCAGAATAAAATCATTGGAATAAGGGTATCGGTGGTACACTTGAAGTTGGCAGGGACAACAGCTTGGCTCAGAGAGATGTTCAAGATGTCTGTAAGTTCCTCTTCTCAGTTCATAACCAAACAGCCAGATATTTTGTTGGGTCCTGCAGCATTGCGAGGTTTTGCTCTGGAGAGGAATTTCCTAACACTGGTAATTTCTGCATTTTCAGAAAAATGTCAAACTTTGGGTGTTTTCACACCTGATAGTCCAGTAGACTCCTGTTTGTTACTACCCAATAGTAAGTCCCGCCTACGACTCACAACTCTTCGGACTCACTACTGCCCAGTTCTCTGTCTAACAGGTCCAGAAAATCCCCAAAACTTGGGTCTTACCCTAGAGATAGTTTGTAGAGAATTATCTGTTTAAACTGGGGTCGGAAAGGACTCGTCTAGCTCTGACTACCTTCGATCCAGAAGTTATGACCCTTTACAGTTGAGGAACAATCAGCTGAGT
Organism: Poecilia reticulata; assembly: GCF_904066995.2. Classification (NCBI taxonomy): domain Eukaryota; kingdom Metazoa; phylum Chordata; class Actinopteri; order Cyprinodontiformes; family Poeciliidae; genus Poecilia; species Poecilia reticulata. Next base: position 3,749,449 of record NC_088834.1, read on the forward strand.
AGCCCTCACAGCTGCATAACCCCTACAGCCACTCCTGTTAACGGTAGCTCCTCTCCTAATATAACGGCACTTGTTAACGACCAGATTAAGTTCAGTGATTTAAGTCCCAGGGTCATTATTTTAACACTCACCAGAGGAAAACAAAGCCACCCTATCTCTAGAATCATGTATGTTAACTTTACCATATTTAGGAGAACCAACAATAATTAAGACTGACACAATTAAACTCACTGTTCACAATTCTCTTTGGAATTTTAGAATATAATTTTATTAAGCAAGCTTTAGCAGGGGCATATGACAAGCAGGTTAATTTCCCAAAGTTTATGAAATAGGTAAAAATATAATAAAATCAAATTAAAATCAATCACATCCTATCCTTGTTCTTATCCCTAACCTGTGTCGCTAAGTTCACTGAGCGAGGCTTTGGGGGAAGGAGGTCAACTCATACCCGATGGTTCTTGGTCTCGGCAGCTGTAATCTTTAGATGTCCTTGGTCAGAGTCTTTGTTCAGCCGGAGCAAAGTCCTCTTTCTGAAGAGAAGCGGAGCAAAACTGTACATTGTCCTTCTAACGTGCAGAATCTTTGTCATTAAATGACCTCCGTCTCTTCTCCAAGTCGGCTGCGACAGAGTTGAGAGCTTTGGGTAGAGGCAGAGGAGTTGGTCGGATCTGGAACCAGGGTCGGTGTCTGGTGGAACTCGTCCCTTCTTGGCAGCGTGAAGTCTTTGAGCTTCCCTTGGTCCCGGGGTGTAGTCCTCTGCTGGCCTTTAGCCTGCTTCCTCTTGTTGGCTCCTCTTCTGCGCCGCGGACGAATAACCCCTTTCCTCTCCTGTGCTCCAGTTTTTAAGCCCTCTCAACCCAGGGCGGTCCACGGGGCAGGGCTGTGTTACTTTAGAACCTTCCCACTGCGTCTCACTGTCTGTGGAAAGTCCCAACCTTCCCCAACTCTCTTATGACTCATTCATACCTCATTACAACATCTCCGGTACTTTCCTTGTTTTCCGTTGACCATCTGTTTCTGATTCTGCCACGCCCTCGCTCAGTGATGACTCACTCCACACAGTTTCTCCTTCTAAGCCTTTCTTTTCTTACAAAACATAATCAATGTGTTACTTTGTTGACCTATTACTTCAGTATGTTTAATCTTAACAATCAGTGATCCTTATATGACAATCAAGTTGTTCAACCCTTACTTTCCATGATGTATTATAACATTCAGCTGATTAAAAGTACAGAACATATATTTTTGATTATACATTACAGACATTCCTTCATTGGCATGTGTATTATTATTTTAAACCTGTTACAAACCATAATCATCATTAAATCATTATACAAGGTTTACTGTTATTTCTCAGGCCTTTATTCCGTTTTCTGCGTGTACCTGGACAGATCTCACATGCTTATACCAGGTTTCACGACACTCCGGTCAATCAAATTGCAACATTTGTTACATTTTCAGCTGCTGTGGTTTACTTTTACACTGTGCTGTGACAAACAAAACTAGATCTTTAGAAAAATCCATTCCCCTCCAAGCCTATGGTGGCGCTGCAACAAGAACCACCAAAGAAGACACTGAGCGCAACTTTCTTGTTTATGAAACAAAAATGGAGTGGTGACAGATTTAAGTAGTTGTAGGATTTCTTTTTCACCTTAGCGTTAGACTTGCGCATTTGTTTTTTTTTTGTATTTACCCAGAATGCCATGCTCTGTGGTCCACTTCCTGCTTTTAGAGCCGTCTCCAGTCTGCTTGGTATTTACATAAACATTATAACCGCACCAGAGTTCAGACAGATTAATGTGTCTAAAGAGATTAAGTTGCTAACTTATTTACTTATGTTAGCTACTTAGGCAGCTAACTCAGTTAGCTAGATAACTTAGCTTAGCTAGGTAGCTATCTTTGCTAACTTGGCAAGGCCAGCCAAGCAAAGTTTATGAATATTTTTATTAGCCTTTCAGCCAAGTTAGCTAGGTTAGTCACATAGAGTTTGTAGTCAAATGCTAAAATGTCAATATTGTCAACAAAACTGTATAATCTGTGGGATAAATTTAGTTTGTCAAAGGGATCCAATCCACTTAAAAGCCTAATTTTGAAATGTTCACCGGCCAAGATAAATACAACAGTCCTTTGAATTTGCTCTTCATATTATTTTTCCACGGTGTGTGTGTGTGTCTCTCTTTGGTATCCACCTATAAGCGACTACTTAGCCTAACTAACAGTAAACCCTAAAAAACCAGAATGCAATATGTTTTGGCATCTGTGCCCATTCTCCATTTGCAACCGGAACATAGATATGTTGGGCACACCAAATTTCCGAGATCCAACATCTGATTGAATCAGATCCATATGATATATATAACTGCAACATGAGTTAATAATGATGTAGCTGATGAAAAAATGCAAGTACCAAAATTAGAAAAACAGTTCAAGCTCCGCCCAGTCGTCAAGCCCCACCCCCTTTTATCTGTTTTATTTTTTTTTAAAAAGAGATTCTGTTGAAAAAACTTATTTTCTATACTTGATAGATTTTTTAAATGTATTTATTTATTTTTTTCAGATTTATGTTTTTAGTAATAACAGTTGGTTTTTCTCCACCCCCACCCCTCAGGGGGGCCGACTAAGCCCGCCTCCCTCCTCTCTCTCTCCGGCTGCCTCCGCCTCTTCCCTCTGGTCTGTCATCCGCACCAGTGTTGTAGCAGCCATTTTACCGTGGAGCGTCGACCCAGCCGCGACCGGAGGATGCCGAGACAGCGCCGTTAAAAGGTAATTACGCCCCTTCCTCTCCATCTGCGCCTCACATTTGTCTCTGTAACGGCTCCAGCTCGGTTACGCGACGGCCGGTAGCGCTGTGGGCAGGGGCCCGGCCGGCTGGAGGTCTGAAGCAGCCTGAAAAACTGTCTCAGACGGAGGGAAGATTTGCTGGGAGAGTGTTTGGCTACTGTAGCTCTCCGCTGGCAGTTTACTAGACCGGGTAAAAATGGCGACGTCTCTAAATAAACCTGTGAAAGTTGTAAAGGAGCTTCCTTTTTGCGGCTACATGGCTGTTGGACTAGGCTAAGCTGTGCTCCAGTAAACTGCGCAGAAAAGCGGCGTTTTTAAATGTATCCGCTTTCAAAGAGGGGGCGCTCCGGAGCAACTAAACGCGTAAAATTTGCGCACATATCGGCATGACTCAGTACTCAAAGCTACGACTGGTCGTAGTTTTTATGTGAAATCTGATGGCTCCTTTGTTCTTTTAGCCTTGTAACCTGTAAATTTTCATGGTTTTTGTAAGAATTCTCAGTTTTTAATATCGTATTTGCTTAACAGTCATGTTAGCATTTTAAAAATATAAACTACTTAACTGGGTGGTAGTTTGCAGTAGAATTATGGAGTGCTGTATAAATCCTTCGAATGCGGAATTTTAGGATTCGGAAATGGGAAGGATCACCTGGAAGGTCCCTGAACACCCAGAGGAAAGAATCCAAGATGGCGACAGCACATGTAACACAGCGTTAGCTGCGGTACGAACCTGTTTATTAGCATTTCTGGTCATTTGTTTCAGTAAATCAAACTACAACTTCAATTAAACATGTTGATGCGTTGTTTGAATGCACAAGATGCTGAGAAACAGTTTTTTTTATAAATCGGTCTACGCTAACATCAAACAACGAATCCCCAGGCTATCAGGCTATCTGGCTGATGTGCATCCAGTAGTAAACATCGCAGTATTTATGTGAGTCAAAGCTAAATAAAGAGTTTTTAGCCAGTTGTGTCGACACTGACATTTTTTGTAGTAGCTCAGCCAAGTTTATTTACATCTCACACAACTATAATGGCCACATGAATCTTAGTTGGGTTCACATGTTGATATTTACGTCACCCAGGATTGAGGCTCAGCCAGTAGAGTCAACTTAGTGCAGGAGTGTAAAACAAAGACATTAAGCAGTGAAACCCATCACTTCCTGTTGTAAGTGGGCGGAGCTAAAGTGATGTCATGACTATTTGAATATACTGAGTGCTGGTCTGTGATTACACAGACCAGCACTGGTACAGATCCGGGCTTGTGTGTGGAAGTTATTGTTACGCTTTTGTCTTTTGTGGTGAAAGATAATTTTTGCTCACATGCTTTGATGCAGAAAAAATGTTTTTATAAGTATTTGTCCCAATGCTTTAAGACCACAACAGGTAGTTTTGAAGTCCGTGAGTCCATAGCTCTATGAGGAGTTTACCCGGATACAAAGGGAGTAAAATACACAAAATGGTAGAGTTGGACCAAAATAGCTGTCTTCCTGTGCAATTTGGACCCTGGGTCCAAGAAACGTCTTTTTTTATAGGACTTGAGACACCACAGATGCAACGAATTGCAAAATACTTGGTCAAAGCTTGGCTCAGGGCTGATTGTTCTTATTTTTCTAGGGGTTGCTGTGGAGGAATTAGACTACCCCCATCAGATATTTGCATTAATATTTTATAGGCATTGGATAAATATTCATGTTCAGTTTGGTGCACATCAATTTATAAATATGATAACTGGAGCCAAAACTCAGACAGACATCAATCCACGTAACCCCCACCCTAAGTGAAAAGTGAAAGATGTTCACATTGGACACTAATGACATCACCCAAAATGCTAAAGGTCACAGAGTCTAGGATGCACTGATGAGAAAGAGATGAAAAGGAGAAAATAGGCATAGATATTGCAACTGATGTTTATTACCATTGCAGCATTTACCATGAACTCATCTCAAACTCCTGATGAAAGCAGTAATTTCATCTGCCCAAGCTCAATATGCTACCCTTTTTTCAGACATAAAAGTTATCTTGTTTGCTCATGCTTGCATACCAAGACAGGATAAGAAAAGATTTACAGACTGTTTGCTTTCACACGGTCTGAACCAAGTTAACTTGGAAGTTAACCAAGAAAGAACGGTTTGTTGGAGGACTGGTGTTTCCTTGTTCTGTAGATCAAGCGTTTGGATGAGCTTTCACTTGTGCCAAAATTAAGTGATTTATAAAATAATCTTAGTCTGTTTATGGTGGATAATACAGCTCCGGTGTTAAAACACCCCAAGAGACCATGCATGAGACTAAATACAATGCCTGACCCCCCCAAAAAACGGTGACACATTCTAATATTTTGTTGGCCTCTAGCTTTGATTACGGCACACATTCTCTGTGGCATTATTTTGATAAGACTCTGGAATGTCGCAAAATTTATTTCCATGCATCGTTGCATTAATTTTTCACCAAGATCTTGCATTGATGATGGTAGAGTCTGACCGCTGAGCAAAGCCTTGTCCAGCGCATCCCAAAGATTCTCAAAGGGGTTAACGTCTGGACTCTGTGGTGGCCAACCCAGGTGTGAAAATGATGTCTCATGCTCCCTGAACCAGTCTCTCACAATTTGAGCCCAAAGAATCTTGTCTTGAAATATGCCCGCGTCATCAGGGAAGATAAAAGGTCCTCCACTGGACCATGATGGTTCTCTGGCGTCCCAAAGCTTTAGAAGTGACTATATCCTGTCCAGACTGATAGAGTTTGTCTTGTTGGTTGTCAGCCTACTTCATGTTGCCTGACAGGTTATAGTGTAGCTTCTTGACTGTACCGGTTTGGCAGTAATCAGGTCCAGTTTTCCAAATCAAATGTGGTTAATCAGAGTTGTTTTTTCTCTTGTTCGTCAGTAAACAGGGTTTCCCTCAGTGGTCTGCAGGGCCACCAGGCTTTACATTCACCCCAACCATTGTTTGTTTATGTATCATATATTTTTTAAACACCAGTAACAATGATATAAAATCAGGAACTCTGTAATCACTTCCTGTCTTTACCTGTCTAGATGCAACAAGCTGACAAAGTTCTGCTGGCTGATCCTGCGCTCTGCAATGACAAGCGACAAGAAGTCATTGCAGAGCGCAGAATCAGCCAGTCTAAAAGTCGTCTAGTTGGTTCCTACTAGACACCATCGTTCACCATTTCACCATTTTCACTGCAAGAAAATGCATTTAACATAAAACATTAGAGTTTTTTTTACACGATATTCAGGAGACAAAGAAGCCGAAAAGTCAAGAATCACATCGGTGTGACATTGGGACGATGGATTACAGAAGCTCAGTCGGAATATTTTACTCTAATTCGGATTATAATCATAAAGTTCTCACTGCGTCTCAACGTAAACTTTAAAGACTAAGTTATAGTCACACTTTTAAAAGTTTGCATTGAGCCAAGCAAGAATGGGCCTCAAATCGAGTTACAAAAAAATTTGGAGAGCATGCAAGGCCAGTAGCCAACAGCGGGGATAAGGTGTTGATGTCCAACTGTCCTCGAAGAGTGCAGTTTGACATCACTAATATAAAGGCCAAGCTAAATGTAGCTGTAGCCTAGTGAGGGATGGAGGGAAATAAAGCCTGGCAGCCCACCAGGCTTATAATACACCATGGTCAACCTGACGAGGCATCACTCATAGTCGATGTAGTGAGAAGTCACTTCATGCATGTGATGTCCATGTGTCACATTATGCAGACTCTCTGATTGTGTTTTTGTCGTGCACATAATGGGGGTAACAGCTTAATTAAGACGTTTACTTTGTACCATAATGTAATTTGGCTTGAACACTTGAAAGAGTTGCTTGAAGTTATGTTATTTGCGAGTCCGAGTGTAAATCTTTGCAAATAATTGCGATTGTCTCTGTTATCTTAATTCCTTGCTGTGAGATTTGGCTGGTCAGTAAGTTCCTCAGTTTCTCTCGTTTTGCCCCAGAAGCAGGACAGTAAGATGTGATGAATTTGGTCGTAAATGTAACCTGTTTTTTCAGCACCTGAAAAAAAATTGCATCACACCAGTGCAACCAGTCCTTGGGAGGTAAAAAAATCTAAAATGTGGTCGTTTTATGAACATTTCAACTCGAATGAGGTGTAATATCCTGTTCAGTCTTTGGCACTCATTAAGGGGATGTGGCCATTTATCCTCTTCTGTTGGTGTCAACAAGTAGTCCTCTCACAGAAATGATCATGGTTGATACTTCCAGGCCAACCGTGTCTTCTAACCCTACTTGTTACTGCAGTTGTCTGGCTGCTTGAGTTCCTGCTGAAAAGAAAAAAGGACTTTGCTGTTGCTGCAGGCAGTTTGGTCAGTGGTTTTGTCTCTGGCCATACAGACCCAAAAAATAGGTCTTTATGGCCATTTCCTTGTACACAAGACTAGAAGAAGCTCCTATAAAATGGTAAATGTCCTGTACTTGTGTATCAAATCTCGAGGACTCCAAAGCACTTCATGCTACATTCAGTCTTTCACCCTCTGATGGGGTGAGCTACTAACATAAGTTAACAGTTGTAAAAGATTATATTCTGTCATCTCCAGTTACATTTTCAGCCGCCTGTCATGGAAATTTGAGTTTCCATCTGCTGGTTTGGAGCGAATCAACCAGGCTATGCAAAGCGTAATTTGGTCAGATGTTGATGCTGTCCGTAGCAGCAGAGGTTACAAACTAGCATGTTGCTATCAGGCAAGTTGTAATTGTTCTGTCATGTCAGCTAGTATTGGTAATGTTGTGCGCTGTCCAGAGCCATATACGAAGAAATGTAATTCTAACGGTGGAAATGGCTGTGTGAGGTAAAAGTTTGCTGCTTATTTGATAAACCTGTTTCCATCTCAGCTTTCAAAGCGTGAAGTGCTTTGGATCACAACAGCTCTTTTTCAGAAAAGCCAAAAACCACCTCAAAGGAGCGTACAAAGATTTTGTGAAATTGAATAGGTTGTTTCAAAATTTGCAGTTTCCATCAACTGTTTCTAATGCGATGCTTCAAAACGTGCATTAAAAACTGCTGATGTTTACAAGATTTTACAACTAGGTATCCACTAATGATCCTCAGTGTAACGGCTTTTCGGCACAGTTTCCGCTGAACCTGGTGAACCTGGTGACCAGAATAACTGTTCTCAAATCATCCTGTGAATCTTGAATGATGAGTTCTTAAAAGTAGTGAGAAATTACTTGGAAAATGAATAAAGCTGTACTCCAAGGCCTTGTTCATGGTTCACTTGGTTTTGGTTTATAGTGCCTGTTTGTATGGTGCAGGTTTTCAGGCTTATGCTGACGATAGTCTTCTATGTAGCAGGTAGAAACGCCGTGGCTGTTTTTAACACAACTGTGTCAGTATTTGGACTCTGGTTTGGAAAATTAGGCTAAATGTTATCAGCTTTTCTTCAGTGAACTGATCTCTGATTAACAGTAAAGATTTTATTATCAGTGGGGATGTAACTGAATGCTGCTTTGGCCTAACTAGAGAGCCTGTTTCATTTTGCACATATTTGTCAAAAACTCAAGGATTTTCTTCATATTCATGTAAAAACCTACTGATCCTGTTAGGTCAAATATTTTCAAAAATCCCAATCTGGAGTCCAGTTTATGGTTCTGTTTTAAACCGGTGACCTTGCTAATGCTTCACTCGCTTTTTTCCCTTGTAGGTTCACAAACATGGCTGCTTCACCTCAAGGTCCCCTGGTCTGTCGGCCATTGGCGTTTGCCAATGAGGAGCGGAGGGCGGTTCACTCCTGGTCCCGCATCTCCTCAGCAGGACAAAATGTCCTGCTGGACGCTCTGAAGATCCTGAGCCCGATGTCTCGAGACCTTTCCTGCACAGAGGAGCTGGTGACCTTCCTGCAGGAGCTCAGCGAGGAAGGCCACAGGCCCACCATTCTGCGCAGCAAGGATGTGTACTGCTACCGCTCCTGCACCAGCCTACCCATGACAGAGGAGATGCTCAAGTTGGTCAGCAAGAATGTGAGACCCGCCACCAAGAAGAGGAAGAGGAAGCCTCAGGTCAAGAAGCGGGAGGTTCATCCGTCCTGGAGCACCACCGAGAGGAGCAGCCCGAGGATCCAAGGGATTCGGCCTCCGGAGGTTCTGGTGGACCATCACACCGTCGTCTGCAGCAGGACACCAATTCAAACTGTAGAAATGTTAGAGGACGATGTGCAGCCGTGCCTCAGACTGACCAGCATCGAAGGCCTGTCCGGCTTCCACACGGCCAGACTCCAGATCCAAACCGTCTGGGAGACTGAGACGCCGCCCGTCTCCTTCCCCTCGCCGCAGCTCCCTCCAACGCTATCAGGAATACCGTCTCAGCCTTCTCAGAACGGTGGCGGGGCGCCCACCAAAGCCGTGGCCTTGTTCAGTCAGAAGAGCCTGTCCTGTCCGATCCGGCTGGACGGCGCTCTCATCGGGGACTCCGCACCGTTCTTCTACGCCAACGGTCGGCCGGTCTCTCAGACGCACACAGACCTGACCAGCAACGGCTGGAGGGGCAACGGCCTCCACCAGGATGTTCCGGGGTCCAAGGGAATGACAGGCACCACGCGGCAGAGAAACGGTTGGAAGGACAAGAAAAATTTAGGACGCAAAGTGATAAAAGTGGACGATTCGCGGTCTGTGGCGGAGGCCTGCAGGAAAGCGCAGAAGATCCTGCAGGTCAACCTTTCTCCGGTGATCCAGATCCAACCGCTCAACCACGTTCTGAGGGACTTCCGGTTCCAGAAGCAGTGAAAGCCCCGACCCAAACTCACTTTGTCCGTTAGCAGATCTTAGTGTTTCCCATCCGTCGACCTCCACTGGACCGGTCCGAAACGGTCCGTGGTTGTAGCTGACGTCGTACCTGCGGTTCTGCCGGGTCGAGTTGCGGATCCGGACAGAAGCGCCGTCTGTTGTCTCCACGCTGGTACATGTTCACTGTTCAGTCGACGCTACGCTAAACCTAACAGTCATCCAGCCGCTCTGCCGTAGATGAAGGTCAAAGGTCAATTTCTTCTCCTTTCAGAAGGTGTCGAGTTCAGACAGCTGTTGTGAAAATATTTAAGGAAATTAAAACGCATTTTGTTAGAAATGTAAGTATTTTTTACTTGTTTCTGCCGCTCTGCTCATTTCCCTGAAAGAAGGAAAATGGAGCTAATGTCAGGACAAAAGTATCTTTTTTTTTTTTTTTATTTAATCGATTTCGACTTAAAGAGGGAAAATATTTAGTTTCTTTTTCTAATTTGTTTGTTTGTGTCTCTGGGACGATGACCAGTAAGAGTTTGGGCCCACAGAAACATTAATTAGACAATAAGTTATTCACAAAGTGTTCCTTTGGTTGGTGCATCAACAGACTGAGAAATGAGTTCTTATGTTACTGCAGGGAATATTTGATGTCTTTTAGTTACGGAACATAAAAAAAAAACCGCAAAAAGAAAAAAAAAAGAAAAAGAAAACACAAATCTGGTCTTCTAATGTTTTCATCTGAGATTTCAACAGGCCTCCTATAATATCAACTGTTTTCTGATTATTGGTTTGTTGGTTTCAGATTAAGATTCAGAAAGTTTTGTTCACAGTAATTTAACTTATAACCTCTTCACTCTATGATACTGGTTTCTGGCCCATTAAATAATCCAGATTAATTATTAATTGTAAATCTAAATCGTGTTCTGGTTCTGGAAACAGTGTTTGGATCATTTTTCTTGGTTGAACTGGTTCGATCAACAGGTGCTACTTGTTGGTGGGATCGTTGGTGCTCCTCCAAGAATGTCAACGTTGCTTTCATTTCTACTTCAGATTGGTGCATTTAAGAGCAGTGACTTGTCGGCGCTGCTGCCCCCTGCAGGTTGGGATGAGCACGACAAGCCGCCGTCTGTGCTTTTTCTAAGTGTTTATACTGTGAGGAACCAGCTGAGTCCATTGTCATGGCATCTGTGACACCCGTGTGTATTTTCTGCTGTTAAACCACAATTCACAAGACAAAAATCTTTTTTCCCCCTCAATGCTAAAAAAAAGTAGCTTAGAGAAAAAAGCTGAAACCTAAAATCTTCTCAGTTGCTTTTTCGGTTTGTTTTAAATTATTAAATGATCTTTGAAAGGTTCATAAAGCAGCAGGTACATAAAACTAGTTTGTATCATTTTAAGTGAAGCAACCAGCAATCAGTCATTGACTTGATGAAACTGGATGGTGATTGGTTGGAATAGCAAGTCCACTTCGGAAAAACATGAAGGTCCTTTCTATGAAGGCGGCGGTTTCCCTGTTTTAACCGAGACTGCATCAGTGTTGGGTGATCGCCTTTACAGACGTCCTTCTCTGTTCTGGTGAAGTTCGTGTGCCCCCAAATCCCAACCCCTCCGCAGTCTGTATGCAGTCATGTTCACCCCCTTTTCTAGACTGTTTCTGTTAGTCTCGTTTGTGCAACATTTGTATTATAATGTATTTCCTACATGATCTTTGAAAACATTTTTGTTCAATAAAAATGACTTGAAAACAATCCTTCTTTCATATTTAATATGGGATGATGACCTTGGTAGGGGTTCGCTAGTTTGATTACCGACTTACCACATGGCGCCGGGAGAATGACTGAATGTAGCTCGAAGCTTTGGAGTCCTCTGGACGTGATAAAGTCTGATACACATTTGCGTTTGCTCTTGCTCTAGTTTTCTTTTTCTTAGTGAGGCTTTGCACACCCGGAAATGTCCGTCTATCTTTCCAGTCCGTTTTTCGTAGTAACTTCTTTGATAAATGTGCATCTTTTCCAATGACGTCAGAAATTACACGGGTGAGTGTTTTAGCCAGTTTTCACGCCTCGCCGTTTTTTCATTTTAAAGCAGTTTTGAGGCGATACCTTAAATGCTGCTGTGCTGTTGCTAAATGACCAAACCGAGTGAGTTTGTTACGGCTGGTGACGCTGGAACCCGTGAGACTTTCCAGCGGCTAAAGCCTTCTGCCTACATCTCCCAGAATGCGGTGCGGTTCTGGCTCGGATTTCAGTGAAATGATTTATTCTTTCAGAACTATGTTTAATTAGTAATATTGATAAATCCATGATGAATATTATGGATTTAATGACCATTCACACTGTTTTGTGTTTATGAATATTTCTTATTAGCCTTTCGGACTGACGTGAAATTGCAGTTTACGTCAGTTGTCGGTAAATTACGGAACTTCATACTCATGGCGGAGCTTACGCTAAACCGCAAAATGGCGACGAACACAGTTGGGAGAAAACGCCTGTCAGTTAATGTTCAATTCATTATCCAATTGATGTAAACATAAGCACAATACTTTGTATTTATTTTTTTTGTCCAGAAATGTAAAAAGGCCAAAGTATAAAAACCGAAGCAACATTTAACTGATAAGTAATTTAAACTAGCAAACTCCCTCTAAAAACTAAATTAAACAAAAAGTCACAATGAAATAAAACCAAACAATAAAGAAAAACCCAAAACTTGTTTCTGATCTGATCTCCAAGGTCTGATCTTGGAGCCATTTTGTCCTCCCTGAAACACCAGATCATTACCAACTAATCAGGAGGAAACTGCTCTGTGCCACTCCACTGCTGCAGGATCTTTTCTGTCTGTTGCTCCTGCAACAACCTCTGCACTAGTGGTAACCCGTCTCTGCTCTTCCACAGCAGAACATTTTGATGATTCGGCTGTAATCATCTGCATGTGAGCTGGATCTACTGCTGGAGGAGATTTCAGGCTCTCAGAGCTTTGTCTGTGCTGACCGTGTTTAACAGATTAAATCTTTATGCCGCACATTATCTGCATCTAAATCAATGTGAACCAAAACATTTTTTTTCTTAAAAGACGATTTTCCTTCAGCTTTGGAGCATTTTGTGTTTGCTCTAGAGATTAGAGCGCAGCTGCAGGTGATTACATCTCTAATTATTCAGTTGGCTTCATAGGTTTGAACAGATGCAGAAGCTCTGAAGTGACTTTAATCTATTGGAGGAGAAGCAGCCAAATGAAGGATTTATTCCTAAAACTGTTGTCTCCTGCTTGGAAAATCATCTGCTGGAATTTTAAATTCACCAAGACGTTATTTCTGCTTCCAGGGTTTTATTGACGTTAACTATGTGGCCAGTCTTCCTCTGATATGTGACGTCCCTCGGCCCAATCAGTTTGCGCCTGTCAGAATAAAGTCATCAACATGGCTGGAGCCCCAAAGCTACGCTACATTACACCAGGCTACGCTTTGATACACTACACTGCACCACGCCATGCTGCTCTGCGCTACCCCACGCTGCTGTGCTACGCCATGCTGCTCTGCCACTCCACCCTACACTGCGCCGCCCTACGCTACTGTGCCGCCCCACCCTACACTGCGCCACCCCACGCTGCTCTGCGCCACTCCACCCTACACTGCGCCGCCCCACGCTACTGTGCCGCCCCACCCTACACTGCGCCACCCGACGGTGCTCTGTGCCACTCCACCCTACACTGCGCCACCCCACGCTGCTCTGTGCTACCCCACGCTGCTGTGCTACGCCATGCAGCTCTGCGCCACTCCACCCTACACTGCGCCACCCCACGCTGCTCTGCGCCACTCCACCCTACACTGCGCCACCCCACGCTGCTCTGCGCCACTCCACCCTACACTGCGCCACCCCACGCTGCTCTGCGCCACTCCCCACCCTACACTGCACCACCCCAAGCTGCTCTGTGCCACTCCACCCTACACTGTGCCGCCCCACCCTACGCCACCCCACGCTAAACTGCGCCCCCCCCACCCTACACTGCGCCGCCCCACGCTACTCTGTGCCGCCCCACCCTACACTGCACCGCCCCACCCTACACTGCGCCACCCCAAGCTGCTCTGTGCTACCCCACGCTGCTGTGCTACGCCATGCTGCTCTGTGCCACTCCACCCTACACTGCGCCGCCCCACGCTACTCTGTGCCGCCCCACCCTACACTGCACCGCCCCACCCTACACTGCGCCACCCCAAGCTGCTCTGTGCTACCCCATGCTGCTGTGCTACGCCACGCTGCTCTGCGACACTCCCCCCTACACTGTGCTGCCCCACCCTACTCCACCCCACGCTAAACTGCGCCCCCCCACCCTACACTGCGCCACCCCACGCTGCTCTGTGCCACTCCACCCTATACTGTGCTGCCCCACCCTACGCCACCCCACGCTAAACTGCGCCCCCCCACCCTACACTGCGCCACCCCACGCTGCTCTGTGCCACTCCACCCTATACTGTGCTGCCCCACCCTACGCCACCCCACGCTAAACTGCGCCCCCCCACCCTACACTGCGCCACCCCACGCTGCTCTGTGCTACCCCACACTGCTGTGCTACGCCATGCTGCTCTGTGCCACTCCACCCTACACTGCGCCGCCCCACGCTACTCTGTGCCGCCCCACCCTACGCCACCCCACTCTAAACTATGCCACCCCACCCTCCGCCACCCCACGCTGCTCTGTGCCGCCCCACCCTACACTGCGCCACCACACCCTACACTGCACCACCCCACGCTGCTCTGTGCCACTCCACCCTACACTGCGTCACCCCACGCTACATTACACCACTCCACTCCACTCATCAATCTTTCTTACTAAGCATAAGCAAATCCAACCTAGCTTTTGATTCTTCAAACTACAGACAAAACATTTCCTCGTATCGGTTACGTCATCACCAACACACCCAGACTAGTTTTGTAGTGTTGTGTTTTAATTGCCGCACATTATTAAAGGTAACAGAGGGATTATGGTGAAGTTAGGACGTCATCACACATAAAACCAGTTTTCTCTGTAGTTTGAAGGTAGAAGCTTAGATGATATTGGTCTTCATGGGAAAGATATTTAAATCGCAGGATTCCAGACCAGCAGTAACACGGTTATGATGGTAGTGAATGGAGCCAGACTGGACTCAGCCTGGGTTTCTCTCTTCTACCTTCCAATCAAGACAATAAATAATTACAAAATAAATCCTGACCAAGTTTCACAGAATCAACCTTTAATCATACAGATGTGAGAGTCAGCAGCACACCACTAACCAACTTTATTTTCTTTCAGGGTCCAAAAGAACGGATCTAAGAAACAAACAGAACCAGACAGAGAACCAGAGGGTTCTGGTTGCAGATTTAGAGAAAGTATTGATTTTGAGCTCCTTTTAATCAGAATCAGATCATTTATAATAATGATAAATCTGGATCAATCAGCTTCCTGTAACTGCTGGAGTCGCTTGTTGTCAGGTAAAAACCAAACTAATGCAAACATCTGGAAAACCCTGTGAATGGGTTGCTTCCAGGAAGGCAGAACTGGTTTTACTAGTCCAAGTCCAGAATGTTTGGTGGTTCTGCTGGTTCTGCTGCTGCACTCACCTCCTGTGAGAAAGAAAGAGGTTCAGCTGCAACCCAAACCAGTATGGTTCTGGTCCAGAATCACCATATAAACACATGTAATCCACATGTGGCCCGGTCCGGTCCATCCAGAACCGGGCGGACCGACTCACCTGGAACGGTTCGGCGACGGCCCTGGAGCCGCTGTAGAGCGGGTTGGGGATGGAGAACAGCGTGGGCTGGGTCGGAGTATCTTCATCCTCGTTCTGTCACAGAGAAACCGGGTCAGAACAGCCGAGTCGGAACCAATGGGTCCAAACTGATGAGTTGGAACCACCGAGTCAGAACAGCCAGGTTGGAACCGATGGGTCAAAACTGTCGGACTGGAACCACCAGGTCAGGTTCAGAGTCCATCTAAAGGTTAGTCAGCTGGTTGAACCGGTCCAATTGATCCAGAACGTCTATAATCATTCAGATGATCCAGAACCGTTCAAATGATCCAGAACCCTGCAGAACCACTGGGAGGCTAACTAAACGCCGAGAGTCAGGAAGCTTGGACCCAGATGGGTCAGAACTTCCCCACGGGTGTTACCTTGAAGTAGTGGAAGTTGAAGGCGTCCATCTTTTTTCTGAACAGGTAGAACCCCAGAGCCGCCAACGCACACGCCAGCAATGTAACCAAGATGGCCGCCACCCTGCCGCTGGAGTGGACGTGGCCTATGGAGCTGCTGTGGATCACCTGGAGGAAACAGGAACGACCCGAAATGTTAGAACTGATGTTCCTAGTTCTGGTCCAGTCAGAACCAGGAGATTTGGACCAGACTGGACCCGTTCTTTTAACACCAGTCAACCACAGATGAATTGTTGATGATAGATCTTCTGATTCTGGTTGAATCCATAATTAATGAAAAGCCACACAGCTGGAAGCTAGGAAGAGACGGTTCTGGTTCCGGGTCCAAGATCCGGTACCAGCTGGTTCCTGGTGTCGAAGCTCCTCTTCATCAACATGGAGAAGGTCAGACCCTCACTTCCTGTTTCCTGTTCCAACAGTTCAACCATCTGCTCTCTGCTGTAAAACCGCCCGGCAACAACGAACCACCAGCCAATCAGGAGAGGCGGTGTTGCTGCGCTGCCCCCTGGTGGTCAGATGTTTATTTTTTCAGGAGGTTGAAGTCCGTCTCCAGTCTAACTAACAGTTAATAACTTCCTTCACTGAGATTTCATTTAGTCGGGTCAGAAAATTTTTCTGGCGACGGTGCAAATCCGGGATCAGAACCGACCAACAGAACCCACTTCTGGACCTGCACCAGATGGTCAGCTGAATATAAATGCGCACCAGGGTCAAGGGTCAATGCGGGCCTCCAGAGTCTCAGCTGAAAGGGGAGGGGCATGACTCACCAGGGGGGCGGGGGCCGTCAGCGGCGCCTCCAGGACGTGGATGATCCCGTTGACAGCCGGAACGTCCCACTGCAGCAGCAGCCGCTGGTTCACCAGCTTACAGCTCTGAGAACCGGGAGAGGAAGAGGAAGAGGAGGGGGGGATGAAGAGAGGAAGGAGTAGGTGGTGGGGGAGGAATGAAGAGGAGGAGGAGGGGAAGGAAGAGGAGAAAGGGAATAAAGAGGAAGGAAGTTTTGTTCAATTTTCCATATCAGTTTGTTCGTTTGTTTGATTTGATCCTCGTTTCATTATTCAGTATAACTGTTGTCTTTCCCTCAGTAGTTAGTCTGCGAGTCGGGTAGTTAGCCTGCGTGTGGGTAGTTAGCCTAAGGTTCAAGTAGTTAGCCTGCGAGTCGGGTAGTTAGTCTGCGAGTCGGGTAGTTAGTCTGCGAGTCGGGTAGTTAGCCTGCGTGTGGGTAGTTAGCCTAAGGTTCAAGTAGTTAGACTGTGAGTCGGGTAGTTAGTCTGCGAGTTGGGTAGTTAGCCTGCGTGTGGGTAGTTAGCCTAAGGTTCAAGTAGTTAGACTGCGAGTCGGGTAGTTAGACTGCGAGTCGGGTAGTTAGATTGCGAGTCGGGTAGTTAGCCTGCGAGTCGGGTAGTTAGACTGCGAGTCGGGTAGTTAGCCTGCGAGTCGGGTAGTTAGACTGGGTAGTTTATGGGATCATTCAGTTGTTACTTTAATAAGTTATCAGACTGAACCAGAAATCAGCCAGCCAGTGATTATGTCTCGCCGTGTTTCTGCTGAGTTCATTCCTTCATAACCAGACTGACACATTTCAGTAAATAATAAATAACAAAGTATAATTATTAATAATTACATAAGCCAAACATTGACATGAATGTTGAGTCCCATCAGATAAATATCCAGATGCAGCTTTGATTGGACACCTGGAGTCCTGTCTTCCTAAACTGAACTCTGGTTATGATCAGAAACCCAGCCATACATGCTTAATTGGACTGAGATCATGGCTTTGACTAGGCCACTCTAGAACCTCTAGATGTTCTACTCTTGGTTTGGTGAAGCTGGTGATGAGTTTTCCTCTCCACTGTCGCCACATGCATGCTCGTTATGAGGGATTGCTGGAAAGTCAATGACTTCCTTAGAAACTTTTTAAGCAGTTTGAATAAGGAACTAAACTTGAATATTTCAGGAAGTTGGATCAAATCATTTATTATTAAGGAGCCTTGAGACGACATGTTGGGAAAATAAAAATAATAAAAATTATCTCTTTTGTTGTCTTTACTGAGCATTTCTGCTGATTTCCCAATCGATGGAGGTTTAACAGTAAACTTCCTTTTCTGTTGCAATCAGGAGGAAACCAGCTCTTCTCTGCTACAGAATGTCGTCATGAAATCTGAAGTTCAAACCGTGCTGTGATCTTAAATCATGATTTTAAAACAAACAGCTTAATTTAGTGTCACTGGTTCAGGATGGATCTGAAAGGGAAAAACATAAAGAACCAAAGTGGACTAACGCCACAGAGGAGTGGAGCAGCAGAGGAACGATCCGGTGAAGCTTTTTAAAAATGGTTCTGGTCTTTCTCGTGTTTCAGACGGCCCAGCAGGACGATTAGGCGTTTTCATGGATCTACTGGTTCTGGTTAATCACAGACGGTTCTGGTCTGCAGCCATGATCCCAAATAACTAAAGTAGAGCTGGAAAAATCATCAATCTGACGCCGGATCCGACCCGGATCGAGAGAAACTGCAGGTTTCTCTGTTATATCAGGACACTGAATGCCACTATGTTTTCAGGCAAATAGTGACATTTTATAACATAATCAAGTAACTATGTTACCATCAGTTGTTCCAAAAATGCCATAAGTTATATATTTTGTAATTTAAAATCTTTACATGATGCTGGCCCTTTAAAGGAAAAACCTGCTGAAGGTCAAACTCTTCTTCATCCCGTCATGAAGCGGCTCTCGGGTTTTAAAAAACATTTTCTGACTGGTTTACTCTCCACCACTTCCTGTTGTAATAAGCTGAGCCTGACTCTGTTTCTGAATGCAGTCCGGCAGGAGAACCTGAATAAATCTCAGGTTTCTCTGTTTTCTCCAGCCGGGTTCTAGACCTGCTTCCCCTTCGACTCCAGGGCCTCTATGACGTCGACCAGCAGCTCAACCTTCACTCTCTTTGCTCCCCGTTCTTCCTCATTAGCTGCAGTTTCACTTCCTGAGTCCCTGCGCTCTGATTGGTTGAATTCAGGGTTGCTTTTACTGTTCCTTTGGCTTCTCTCTGCTGATTGGTCACAAATATTCAGGTGAAAATATGCTTCCTGTGAGTGAAATGTTCCTCATCAATCAGGAATCAAGTCGTTCTGACCAGGTTTGGGTTTGTTTTGTGCATCGGTTGCTGCTGTGCGTCCTCACCTCGTTGTTGCCGTAGGTAACGGTCAGATTGAACCCGAGCCGTGATGCGATGCGTTCCTGGTGCTTCAGATCCTTAAATGGTCGCCTGCTGTGATTGGTTGAGGTGTGGTATTCCAAATCTCTCCCAGAAAGAGTCTAAAAAGACCAAACAGAACAAAAAGCGGCTCGGTTTCATTGAACATGCTGGTTCTGAACGGGTCCAGAACCAGCAGTGTAAAGCCTAAGCTAACCAGGCGTCCTGATTCGGTATTTTGGGTTGAGTTTCTGCCATGTTTCCGCAATAGTCTTTACAGGCAATAAAGAAAACTGTGCTAAAAACAAGAAGTGTGAGAAAAAAATGATTAAATTTAAAGAAAATAAACGTCTGAAACAGTGAAAATGAGGAAAAAAAATGTAAATTAGGTTTTCAGTCCTCATTTAAAGAAACTGAGTTTTTAAGGTTTTCTGGGAGTTTTGTTTCAGAGCTGAGGGGCAGAGAAACAAAATACTGGAGAACCAAGCAGGAAGTCAATTTCATTCAGCACCGTTACCGGTCAAAACCAGACTGGGAGCCATCAGCAGATTGGCTTGGCTGGCTTTAATCACAAAGGAGTGGATTTGTTGCTAAGCTATCTTTTAATGATGGCTCAGAATCTTTTCACCAAGGTTTAACATTAATTTAGAAGAAGCCGTAGGAGCAGGTGTTGCAGCTCACCTGGTTCTGAGTGAATCCAGAGTTGTGGGGAACAAACAGCGTGACGTCAGACTTCCTGTGAGCCAAAACGTCGATGAGCTGCCGGCCCTCAGAGGACGAGCCGCCGTAGTCCAGCAGCAGCTACAAGAAAACCGTCTACTCAGAAACCAGAACATCCTCAAAGACTGCAGGCTGTGCAGGCAGTTAGCAGGCTAAGTATTTCATTAGCAGGATAAACATTTAGCTCGCTAACTAAATGTTTAGCTTTTGACCTAAACACTTAGCTAAATATTTAGCTTACTAATTAAATATTTAGTGAAAACTAACATTTATAAATAAATGAATAACAGTGAAAATATGACTTAGAAAAATGAACCCCCATTTATTCCTCTGATGAAAAACCCAAATTAATGCCACTGAATGTTGCAACGTGACGTCACGCTTGCAAGATCCCCAAAAAGCTGCAGGCTGACGATGATTAGATGGTTTCAGCTGTCAAGTTGTTGACAAAACGCGCTTAATATTAAATGTACGCCTGATATACAAGAGAAAAAGGGACGCTGTGCTCTGCTGCTAATTGTCAACATTAGGAAAACAAGGTCATGAAAAAGATTGAATTTAGAAAAAAGTGTTTCAGGTCAATTAAAAAATAAAAGGCGACCCACAAACCAGCAGATCCTCAGTAGAGCAGATGTTTCAATCACTGCTGTGGTCAGAAGATCATTTATTAATAATCGCAAAATAAACATCAAGCCTGAAAACATAAAACTGTAACAGACTGAATGTTCTGTTCTTGGTGTGGGAAACGTTTGAGCGCTTTTTGGTGTTGAGTCCCGATAGTGGAACTGTTGTCAGTCCGTTGCTATAGTAACGAGTCTGTGCGTAGCAAAGCCGACACAGAGAGCGAGAAAAATGAGGAATATGAGTTGGAGTTATTATGCAACAGTTTTTCAGCATTATTTTCCCTCTGCTGTGGCGCACTGCACTAAATTAATAATAGGTACTTCTCCAGGTTTACTGTTCCACCGCGCAGCTACGGATGTCCAGTGAAAAAATCGCCTTTGTGCTCTCCAGCGTTGTGCGCATACGAGAAATGTGAACAGTAACATGCATCAAGTCTATAACAGTTTGATTGTGTAACTCAGAAACATCCCCCTAAAACTCCTGCTTTAGTCAGGATTTTAAAGTTCAAAAAGCAAAGAAATGTTTTAATCACATTGCTGTCAGATTAAAATCTTGTAACTTTTCCCCTCAGAACCGGTCAGGCTGGGCAGAATTTGGTGGATCTTAATGTTCGACCTGCAGCCAAAGCCTGGCAGGCAGCAGCCATGCAGACTCACCCGGTAGAAGATGGAGAAGTTGCTGGTTGCTGCCAGGACGCTGGTCAGGACGCCGTTGCAGAAGTCCCCGTCTCCAACGTAGTCGTCCGGACACGAGCAGGACACCTCTGCACGGAGACATGGACAGGAGCTGCACTTCAAACTGGAAGCTGCTTCTGATTGGACAACAGCTGCCTTTCCATTAAAAGATGTTCTTAAAACTTTGACTTTACTCTGCTGATGTCAAAAAAACACAATTTCACAGTTGAGGTGTTTTCAATAAATAAATAAATGTAATTAAATTCACGTGAATAAGTTTTGTTCAAGTCATTAAAAATTATGATGTACACAGTTATGAGATAATATTCATAATCGCGTCATGGCGCTCATTATCTATCAGCCAGTCGGCGTTGGAGCAACAAGCCCCGCCTACTTGGGAGCGGCTACGTATGCAGTGTTTTGGGGAAACACGCTCATGCAGAAAAAGACAGCGGCTGATTTTAAGTCCTTTGCTGTGGTAGATAAGATCGGCTCAGCTTCACTGATCTCCCAACAGTAAGGAAATCGTTTCACCGCTAGTTTTCATTGCAGTTCTGCAAAATACATCTGATTTGATTCAGCTGAAAAACCACCTCAACCCAGCACACAGGCTTTTTATTGCAAGTCTTTTTGAAATTTGTGTTTCCATTAAGCAAATAAATTTTGTAATTCCAATTTGTGCAGTATTTTGATTAATGGAAACACTGTTCATTTCTGAACAGAAACTGCAGGTAGTTTGTCTGCCGCAGTACCTCTGAGCCGGTAGCAGTAGGCGTCGTACTTGCTGCTCTGGTCCACCGGGTCTCTGTACATCACCAGGCCCACGTGGTTGTCGCCACATTTGTCCGAGGGGAAGCGGATCGGGTAGCCCACCCTGCCTCCTGCTATCCAGCCGGCGACACACAGATGCATCCCGAGCTGCAGAGACCCGACAGGAAGGGTTAGGCTGCCAAACGTTACGCCCAGAGGAAAACAGAAACCCAACGGCTGCTTCGGCTCACAGCACTTTCTTTGCCTGTAGTAATCGATTATTCTGACGATTAACCGGATAAAACTAGCTTCTTTCCTAAGATCACTTTCCTCCATGAACTCTGGAGAAATACCCGGTCCCAGTAGGAAGTCAAAAGCTTTCGGTTCGGGTTTGTTTACCTGCTGAGCGTCCCCCAGCTGCTGAAACGTGGCCAGCGTGGCGTCCTCAGCCTGGCAGGCGGCGTCCGCCTGGCTGAAGTTCATCTTGTACTTTCCCTCTGTAGAGCGCAGGTGGAAGACTCCGGCTGTGTTGGCTGAGGAACAACCGAAGGTTCAATTCACCCTGAGAGCAGACAAACTGAAGGCTGCACAGGAGAAACGGCCTCTAACGAGCTCCAGGCTTAACGAGCTCAGCAATCAATCTACTGTCACCATGGTTACAGGGATGCTGTGAAGGCCAGCCGCTGTGGTTCCCATGGAGACATCGATGGCTGCTGCTTTAATACTGCTGCTGGTGGCTCACAACTTTAAATAAGTTGCTATGGAAACTTGTATAAAAAAAAAGGTATTACAGCAGCGTCACCATGGTAACAGCTTTTGCCAAAATGCAGTGGCATTCTTAGAATGAATACTACTTATTTATCACCATGGCAACGTCAGCAGTTTAGTGTTTCAAAAGCTTTCAGGAATGTCCGGGAACTGTTGGCTCCCTCTACAGATCGGTTATAGGAACTACATCAAACAGCTAAGCTAGCTGAGCGGCGGGACAGATGAGCTAAAGCTGCTGATGCTAGCTAAAGCTGTTGCTAGCTGGCGCTACTGTTCAATCAATCATGCAATCAAATTTTATTTGTATTTCAGCATTTCAACAGCAAGGCAAGTCAACGTGCTTCACATCGTAACAAACACAAAAACACAAAGTCATGCAACATAGAATCAACAATGAAAACATTACATTACTGTTGTTAGCTGAGCGGTGGGGCAGATGTAAGGAAACATCGTTCGCCAGCTGGGAACCATCAGGCACAAACCAAAGACAGGAAACTGATGCGTTACCATGGTAATGGAGGTCCTTGCAAGTGGCCACTGGGTCACAGGCTCCGTTCTCCTCGAGGCAGCGGTCAACAGGGGGCGTCACCTTCTGCAGGCACTGGACTCCATTACCCACGTAGCCTGGCAGGCACTCACACTCGCGCTCGTTCTGAGGGATGAAATCACAATGGAGTCGAAATCTGACCCTTATTTAGCGAACTGACATCTTGTCCACGAGCGCAGGGCTCGTCTTTAGACCAGAGATTCACCGATCCACTTATTTCCCTTTCGATACCAATATCTGAGGCTTAGTATCGGCAGATATCGATTTGATTCAGAAAAACTGTTCTGAATTAACTTCAAGCTTTTATTTTTTTCAAGCACAGACACAGAGGTACTGCATTACAATTTTATTTTATAAGTCTGGACCAGAACAGCAGATTTAAGCACCAACAGCTTCACAAGCTGGTCAAACATGTAAAAATAACTTTAATTTGTTCAGTCAGTGTCATTAGAAGAATAACATTCAATATAAAATAAATAACAAAGAAACTGACAAAAACAAACAGGTTGACTTTCTTGGTCACCTTCCTAAATTAAGGACCTAGGTCATTTTTTGCCAAAAGATAATTTAGGGTCAAAAAAAAAAAAACTTTTGACAAAATATGACTTGGACCATTATTTTAGGAAAGTGATGATATGTAAAAAAATAAACCTCAAAAAACCTTCTTTCAAATGGCTCAGAAAGTGCAATTAGGAATTCTAAATATAAAGTAAAATAAACAATAAAGCATGATGTCAAAGTGTAGAATTAGAGTGAATAGATCAAAATGACTGATGCCAGATCTAGATTGTTTCCAGTATTGCGGTAGATACAGGTATTGATATTGGATCTCCATGGTTGTTTGAGAAACGAGGAGCTTTTGGATCAGCTGGGTGCGTTTCCGGGTTTTATCTAAACTATTCCTTCATTAAAAAATTATGTACAAAACGTTTCATTTTAAGCCGTTTTCTGCCGACGACTCGATGAAAACTCACCGGTCCGGTGAACTTGCAGGAAGCGAAGTCACTGCAGCCGCCGTTCTGCTGCTCAACACATCTGGAGACAGAAACAGCAGCTGGAGGAAACGTCACGGCAGGAGCCAACGGCGGGAATCTGGCGGCTCACCTGTTGATTGGCTGGCAGGAGAAGCCGTCTCCTTGGTAACCGCTGCGGCAGGTGCAGTTTACGATGAGCCCCGTCTGGGTGCAGTCTGCGTTGACGTCACAGCCGCCGTTGTATTCTGAGCAGAGGTTGGGAGCTGCAGCGGCACAGAGGAAACGTCACCTGATTGGCTCCCAGCTGGGACACCCCTCCCCCCTCCTCCTCCAGGTATGGACGCCATGACTGGCCTCCAGTGACTCAAATGATCCCATAGTTAAGTTTTATTTGCTTGTGACTTTTTTATCTAATTCAGTTAGTTTTAATTTGTTTTTAGAGTGTTTTTTCTGCTTTTTATTAGTTAAATATTGTTTAGTTTTGATTAGTTATAGTAGCAGTTTTAGTTGTTTCATTTTTTAGTTGATTTTTCGGCGCAGAATTCAAAAAGGTCAAAGTATTGTATTTTGATTATATATACGTAATGTGACGTGACCTTTCCTGTTTTATCCCGTTTTCTCTCCATACCGTTGTTTTTTATTTTTAAACAGTTGTGAGGCTGAAACCTTAAACTGCTGCTGCTGCACCAGTTACTCAACAGCTTGTTGCCAGGTAACCAAAGAACGAATGAGTTGCCAGGTAACCAAAGAGTGAGTGAGTTGCTAGGTAACCAAAGAGTGAGTGAGTTGCTAGGTAACCAAAGAGTGAGTGAGTGAGTTGCTGGGTAACCAAAGAGTGAGTGAGTGAGTTGCTAGGTAACCAAAGAGTGAGTGAGTTGCTAGGTAACCAAAGAGTGAGTGAGTTGCTAGGTAACCAAAGAGTGAGTGAGTTGCTAGGTAACCAAAGAGTGAGTGAGTGAGTGAGTGAGTGAGTGAGTGAGTGAGTGAGTGAGTTGCTAGGTAACCAAAGAGTGAGTGAGTTGCTAGGTAACCAAAGAGTGAGTGAGTGAGTTGCTGGGTAACCAAAGAGTGAGTGAGTGAGTTGCTAGGTAACCAAAGAGTGAGTGAGTGAATTGCTAGGTAACCAAAGAGTGAGTGAGTGAGTTGCTAGGTAACCAAAGAGTGAGTGAGTGAGTTGCTAGGTAACCAAAGAGTGAGTGAGTGAGTTGCTAGGTAACCAAAGAGTGAGTGAGCTGATTCCACCAACTGTGCTTAGCTGGCATGAGAGGTTGAGTGGCTAAAGTCTTTTTTCTGCCAACATTTCCCAGAATGCCGTTTGGTTCTGGATTATAGTTCGGTGAATATTCTATATATTTATTATTCAGGTGTATTATCTATTTATATTGCTCTTGCATGTGTCGTGATATTTACTGCTATTGATTTATTGTCCTGACCTACATGGCACCATGCGGATTCTCTGCTCAGCTGGTTGAATATTAAATAAACCGAATGGAAATTAAACACAATTGAAAATGTCATTATTTATACAGCATTTGTTTTTGAGAGAATGATGGACAACTAGCAGACCTTCTTGAAATTGGGCCTCTGTCTCTTTAAAAACTCCTGCTCTTTCAGAAGCTCCGCCTCTTGGAAGTCATAATGTCGCTCCTCTATTAATTTATATGAGCACCAAGAAGCAGCTCGCATAATGAGCTCAGGTGATGCGCAGATTCAACAGGTGTGTGTTAATATCTGCAGGTAACGTAGGGGAGGGCTGCTCAGAAACTCAGTAACCTGGAAACCGCAGCTCAGAGGTGGAGCTGCGGTCCCTCCAGGCGTTTTTAACAGCTGAATGGTTGCCATGGAGATTAAAGGATTTCTCAAACATGCATGAAAGAATCAAGGCAACACTCCAGGTATGTTTTTGATTAGGCCGTAACAATATAATTTGTTTTTGCATAACACTGCCCCTTTAATGAGCTGCTCAGCCGATTCAGTCGAGTTCATAACTCTTACAGCTGCTAAAGCAGGGGTGTCAAACTCCAGTCCTCGAGGGCCGGTGTCCTGCAACTTTTATAAGTGCCTCTGCTGCACCACGCCTGAATAGAATAATTAAGTAATTAGCAAGGCTCTGGAGAACTGAGAAGGTAATTAAGCCATTTGATTCAGGTGTTTTGTACCTGTGGCACATCTAAAAACTGCAGGACAGCGGCCCTTAAGGACTGGAGTTTGACACCCCTGTGCTAAAGCATGCGGCGATAGTGGGAAGGAACTGGAAGAAACCTCCAGCAGAACCAGAACCAACCGTCTCCCTCCCACAGATATCTGCTTTATTATTTGTGGATGCTGAAGAACGGCTGGGTGCAGCTTGTTTCAGATTAGCTTGTTGCTCCACATTGGCTTTGTCTGTTGCCATGGTTACTGTTGGTTTTCAACCAGCATCCGTCACAGCACGCACACACACACTAACTGATGAGGAACCTTTTCTTCTTCATGACATACAATATAATTAATGAGCGGCAGAGCGTTTATTACATTCTCCTCGGTTTTAAACGCACCATCGACCTCTAACCGTCATGTTATTTACCTACAACCATCATGGCTGATTCAGTAATCTCTGAGATGTCTGGACAGGAAGCAGGTGGTCGATTAGTGGCGGCGTGAGGAGAGGAAGCTGATCAACAAGCTGAAATAAACAGGAAGCCAAGGAGAGAACACTGAACTAAATTTAAATCCTAAGCACAAACTAAAATGACTCCAACAAAACATGACTTCAGTTGTTTCATGTCACTTTGTGAGGAAGGAGGTTCTGTTCCTGCAGACGAGGCGGGTCGTTTATCAGAACCTGAGCCGGGTCAGGCTTGGTGCCCAGATATATTACTCACGTTGAACCGGACTGCAGTCCGTCCCGTTGCCCTCAAACCCGGGTTCACACTCACACCGGTCTCCATACAGGCAGCGGGCCCGGGCGTGGCACCGCGAACACGGCCCGCCTGCAAACAGCCGCTCATCAGTTCAACTTCGTCAACACGTACAGGACAACAAACATTTATGACTTAATGTTCATTCATGCAATTTAGATCACAGCACCCCTTTAAATAAAGCTGATTTGTTGAAGTTCTGCCTCTTTCTGATGTCCCACTTTTTCGTCAGTCAAGCTAAACGAGTGCAGAACATTTCAGCAGCAGGCAGTCCACAGGGATTTACAGCACAGAATCAACACAACAGTAAACATTACGGCTTCAAATCGAAGTTTTCATTACTTTCATTCAGGTTAAGTCTGCAGCTGGACATCGGAAACTTTCACCCAAACTTTAGACAAAATGAGTCTGACGTCAGGCAGGTGCATCAGGGTGGCTGATGATGTTTCCCAGACAAAACAACCAGAAAAACATCTAGAAGGTAACAAATCCAGACTCTGGATCGTCTCCGGGAACGACGGCTCACCTTTAGGATCAGAGAGTGCGTACTGGCAGCGATCTCCTGCCCAGGTCAGAGGGCAGATACACCCACCGCTGCCGGCCACGCCGTCCATGCAGCGCCCGTTGACACACCTGCAGGCTGGGAAACACACACACTGATCACATTGATCCAACACACACACACCTACAGGCTGCAGGGAAACACACACACACCGATCACACTGATCCAACACGCACACACACACCCACGCACACACACCTGCAGGTAGGGAAACACACACACACTGATCATATTGATCCAACACACACACACCTAAAGGCTGCAGGAAAACACACACACACTGATCAAACACACACACACTGATCAAACACACACACTGATCAAACACACACACACTGATCCAACACACACACACACCTCCAGCTAGAGAAACACACACACTGATCATATTGATCCAACACACACACACCTACAGGCTGCAGGAAAACACACACACACTGATCAAACACACACACACACTGATCAAACACACACACACTGATCCAACACACACACACCTCCAGCTAGAGAAACACACACACTGATCATATTGATCCAACACACACACACCTACAGGCTGCAGGAAAACACACACACACTGATCAAACACACACACACTGATCAAACACACACACACTGATCCAACACACACACACCTCCAGCTAGAGAAACACACACACTGATCATATTGATCTGTGTCAACTCCGTCATGCAGTGTCAACTCCATCAGATGGACTTTTTGTTGTTTTTGGTTTTAAATAATAGTTATTTTGTTTCTTGAGAAGCATTTGTCTGTAAAATGAGTAAAAATATCACTAAGAAGGTCATTAAAAATAATTTTATATTTATTTTTGTCAGATGGTGATGACAACGTTCTAGGTCAGGTAAATTTTTTTTTAAATGATGCAACTGGGAGCCTGTATCTTAGCATCTTTACATTTCCAAAACATTATTTGTCATATTTGTATACATCAGGTTGAGAAATAACAAAAAAAAATGATGGAAAAATTAAAACCCATTTTGTCCCTATTCTCAAGAATCACTGATTTATGTTTAGATCTTGTTCTCTATTGTTTGTGATTTATTTTGTTACTGTATGGTTTTTGGTGTCAATGTCAAATTTATTTATATAGCACTTTAAAACAGGTGTAAAACTGCACCAAAGTGCTGCACAAGAACAACACAAATAACAAAACAGAGCCCAAAACAAAACATCAATTAAATGCCCAAGAGTAAAAATGAGTTTTAAGAAGCGATTTAAAATGCTGCAGGCTGTGGGCAGATCTAATCTGGAAAGGTAAGTTATTCCATAAAACAGGAGCAGCAACAGAAAAAGCTCGATCTCCTTTCCTCTTAAGTCGAGTCAGAGGAACTGTCAGTAATAACTGATTATTAGATCTTAGGGTTCTGGACACAGACCGGAAATTTAAAAGGTCCCGAAGATAAGGGGGGGCTAACCCATTTAAAACTTTATAAGTTAACAAAAGAATCTTAAAATCTATTCGATAAAAAACAGGCAGCCAGTGTAAAGATGCCAGAGTTGGCCTTATATGGTCATGCTTCCTGGTTCCTGTGAGAAGCCGTGCTGCTGCTGCGTTCTGGATCAGTTGAAGTCGCTGAATCTAAATATAAAGAGTTGCAGTAATCAGACGAGTTGTTATGAAGGCATGGATGAGTCCTTCAAAGTCCTTAAAACAGAAGTAAGATTTAACTTTTGCTAAAAGCCGAAGGTGGTAAAAACTCGATTTAAAGACAGAACTAACTTGTTTGTCTAACTTTAAAAATCTGTCAAAAGTGAAACCAAGATTCCTAGCAGAGGTTTGATAAGACCGAGCTGAAGAACCAAGAATCTGATCTGGATTTGTAGCCTGAAGTTTTTGACCAAATAACAGAACTTGAGTTTTGCTCTCATTGAGGTGAAGAAAGTTTTTTTCCATCCATAATTTAACTTCAGCTAAACAGTTTAACAACAGCTGAAGCGAATCATTTGTACCATTTTGCATTTAATGGGGCAAATAAATCTGGATGTCATCTGCAAAGCAATGAAAGGAAATATTACATTTTTGGAAAATCTTACAGAGAGGCAGTAAATACAAGATAAACAAAATGGGCCCTAAAATTGACCCTTGGGGAACACCATATTTTAAAGGTCTGGCCGCAGAACAGGATTGGTCAAGATGAACAGAGAAGGTTCTGTTTTCTAAGTAAGATTTAAACCATTCGAATACTGAGCCCCTCAGGCCAACACAAACTGCTGATATAAAGTTATTGGGAAAAAAGAAAGAGAGGAAACAGAATGACTTCACTGCTTTCAAAATAAGAGCATGAATATAAACGTCCAATTACCTGAAGATAAACCAAACTTTAACACAAATGTTGAACTTTCTTCAGCTGAAAGTTCACAAAACAAAAGTTAATTTAGAGGAAGCTAAGTGCGCTTAGTGTTTTCAAAGTTAGCAAAAGCGCCAAATGAACAATTAGCGCTGCTACTAGCGCATTAACAGAATGTGGGAGTAGCCAGAGAAACCCATGACTCCCCATTCATTAGGTGATTCCTTCACATTGAGGTGAAGCTCTTCGGTTTGGAGCGTGTTGCTTGTTTCTGCCGTACCTGTGCAGTTTTCACCGTAGTAACCGGATTTACAATGTTCACAGGCGTTTCCAGTGAATCCTTGTTGGCATTTGCAGGTTCCTGATCCTGAAATGCCGTCGTTGCAGTCTCCATGGCCGCTGCACGGGTTTTCAACTCCACCTGCACACACTGGAATGCAAATATTTAAAAAGATAATATTTTAAAATGTTCCTGGGGAAATTACACCTACGGATGGGGTCTCCCTTACCCTGACAGTCTCTGCCATAGTGGTTCTTGCAGCACTTCTGGGTCCAGGAAGGAAACAGGCAAACTCTCTTGCAGCCCCTTCTGCTGTAACTATCGCCCAGGTCGTAAATAAACCGGCTGTGATACCTGGAGTGATACCGGAAACACTCAGTCTTCTTTCCCTGCAAGAGTACAACAAAAGAGGTGAGTCTGTGTTGAGTTCAAGCAATGATGCGTGAGCTGGAAAGTTGGTTCTCACCGTGTCTACATGCCTGAGGGAGCAGGGCGGGAGGAACAAACAGCTCCCACAGCGGCCCTGAAACATGCAAAAATAAAGATTATTGGCATCCAGAGGCGGCGCAGCCGTCAGGCATACCGGGCATTTTCCAGTTGGGCCGACGGTCCCGCTGCTTGTTGTGTTGAAGCTGCAGCATTCACACAGTTCATATCCTCCATTTATTCAATTTACTTCCATACATTTTTTGAACTTCATCACCTTCTGCAATTTTCCTGCTTCTGCTCTTTACGGCTATGTCTTTTGGTATTAATATCTTCTTTAATTTATGAAATAATAAGCTTTTCATGATCATTTTTGGCCCATTGAAAAGAATGGAAAATCCAAAAATGAATCTGCAAAAACTGCTCTCTTTCCTCAGCAAACTACCTTCACAAACTTTCAGCAAGAAAAGCCATTCAAATTTTAAGCAGGTCACAAGGCACTAGGCAATGTTCAAAAGATTAAACTTATTTGATACCTCCTATGTTTTATCGGAAACACTTTATTTGATGAGGCATAAGACTGACACAAAACTGTCAAGACAGACATGACACTGTCGTGAGACTGACATAACACTGTCATAAGACTGACATAACACTGTCATAAGACTGACATGACACTGTCATAAGACTGTCGTAAGACTGACATAACACTGTCATAAGACTAACATGACACTGTCATAACACTGTCATAAAACTGACATAACACTGTCATAAGACTGACATGACACTGTCATAAGACTAACATGACACTGTCATAACACTGTCATAAGACTGACATGACACTGTCATAAGACTGACATAACACTGTCATAAGACTAACATGACACTGTCGTAAGACTGACATAACACTGTCATAAGACTGACATAACACTGTCGTAAGACTGACATGACACTGTCATAAGACTGACATAACACTGTCATAAGACTGACATAACACTGTCATAAGACTGACAACACTGTCATAAGACTGACATGACACTGTCATAAGACTGACATGACACTGTCATAAAACTGACATAACACTGTCATAAGACTGACATAACACTGTCATAAGACTGACATGACACTGTCATAAGGCTGACATGACACTGTCATAAGACTGACATGACACTGTCATAAGACTGACATGACACTGTCATAAGACTGACATAACACTGTCATAAGACTGACATGACACTGTCATAAGACTGACATGACACTGTCATAAGACTGACATAACACTGTCATAAGACTGACATGACACTGTCATAAGGCTGACATGACACTGTCATAAGACTGACATGACACTGTCATAAGACTGACATGACACTGTCATAAGACTGACATAACACTGTCATAAGACTGACATAACACTGTCATAAGACTGACATGACACTGTCATAAGACTGACATGACACTGTCATAAGACTGACATAACACTGTCATAAGACTGACAACACTGTCATAAGACTGACATGACACTGTCATAAGACTGACATAACACTGTCATAAGACTGACATAACACTGTCATAAGACTGACAACACTGTCATAAGACTGACATGACACTGTCATAAGACTGACATGACACTGTCATAAAACTGACATAACACTGTCATAAGACTGACATGACACTGTCATAAGACTGACATAACACTGTCATAAGACTGACATAACACTGTCATAAGACTGACATAACACTGTCATAAGACTGACATGACACTGTCATAAGACTGACATAACACTGTCATAAGACTGACATAACACTGTCGTAAGACTGACATGACACTGTCAAGACTGACATAACACTGTCAAGACTGACATAACACTGTCATAAGACTAACATAACACTGTCGTAAGACTGACATAACACTGTCATAAGACTGACATAACACTGTCATAAGACTGACATAACACTGTCATAAGACTGACATAACACTGTAAAACTGACATAACACTGTCATAAGACAAACATAACACTGTCATAAGACTGACATAACACTGTCATAAGACTGACATAACACTGTAAAACTGACATAACACTGTCATAAGACTGACAACACTGTCATAAGACTGACATGACACTGTCATAAGACTGACATAACACTGTCATAAGACTGACATAACACTGTCATAAGACTGACATGACACTGTCATAAAACTGACATAACACTGTCATAAGACTGACATAACACTGTCATAAGACTGACATGACACTGTCATAAGACTGACATGACACTGTCATAAAACTGACATGACACTGTCATAAGACTCACAAAACACTGTCGTAAGACTGACATAACACTGTCATAAAACTGACATAACACTGTCTTAAGACTGACAAAACACTGTCGTAAGACTGACATGACACTGTCATAAAACTGACATAACACTGTCAAGACTGACATGACACTGTCATAAGACTGACATAACACTGTCAAGACAGACATGACACTGTCATAAGACTGACATAACACTGTCTTAAGACTGACAAAACCCTGTCGTAAGACTGACATGACACTGTCATAAAACTGACATAACACTGTCATAAGACTAACATAACACTGTCGTAAGACTGACATAACACTGTCAAGACTGACATGACACTGTCATAAGACTGACATAACACTGTCAAGACAGACATGACACTGTCATAAGACTGACATAACACTGTCTTAAGACTGACAAAACCCTGTCGTAAGACTGACATAACACTGTCAAGACTGACATAACACTGTCATAAGACTGACATAACACTGTCATAAGACTGACATAACACTGTCATAAGACTGACATAACACTGTAAAACTGACATAACACTGTCATAAGACAAACATAACACTGTCATAAGACTGACATAACACTGTCATAAGACTGACATAACACTGTAAAACTGACATAACACTGTCATAAGACTGACAACACTGTCATAAGACTGACATGACACTGTCATAAGACTGACATAACACTGTCATAAGACTGACAAAACACTGTCATAAGACTGACATGACACTGTCATAAAACTGACATAACACTGTCATAAGACTGACATAACACTGTCATAAGACTGACATGACACTGTCATAAGACTGACATGACACTGTCATAAAACTGACATGACACTGTCATAAGACTCACAAAACACTGTCGTAAGACTGACATAACACTGTCATAAAACTGACATAACACTGTCTTAAGACTGACAAAACACTGTCGTAAGACTGACATGACACTGTCATAAAACTGACATAACACTGTCAAGACTGACATGACACTGTCATAAGACTGACATAACACTGTCTTAAGACTGACAAAACCCTGTCGTAAGACTGACATGACACTGTCATAAAACTGACATAACACTGTCGTAAGACTGACATAACACTGTCATAAAACTGACATGACACTGTCATAAGACTGTCATAAGACTGACATAACACTGTCAAGACAGACATGACACTGTCATAAGACTGACATAACACTGTCTTAAGACTGACAAAACCCTGTCGTAAGACTGACATGACACTGTCATAAAACTGACATAACACTGTCGTAAGACTGACATAACACTGTCATAAAACTGACATGACACTGTCATAAGACTGTCATAAGACTGACATAACACTGTCGTAAAACTGACATGACACTGTCATAAGACTGTCATAAGACTGACATAACACTGTCAAGACAGACATGACACTGTCATAAGACTGACAAAACACTGTCGTAAGACTCACAAAACACTGTCGTAAGACTGACATGACACTGTCGTAAGACTGACATGACACTGTCATAAAACAGACATAACACTGTCATAAAACTGACATAACACTGTCTTAAGACTGACAAAACACTGTCTTAAGACTGACAAAACACTGTCGTAAGACTGACATGACACTGTCGTAAGACTGACATGACACTGTCATAAAACTGACATAACACTGTCGTAAGACTCACAAAACACTGTCGTAAGACTGACATAACACTGTCGTAAGACTGCCATGACACTGTCATAAAACTGACATAACACTGTCGTAAGACTCACAAAACACTGTCATAAGACTGACATAACACTGTCATAAGACTCACAAAACACTGTCATAAGACTGACATAACACTGTCATAAGACTGACATAACACTGTCATAAAACTGACATAACACTGTCGTAAGACTGACATAACACTGTCGTAAGACTCACAAAACACTGTCTTAAGACTGACATGACACTGTCATAAGACTGACATAACACTGTCTTAAGACTGACATGACACTGTCATAAGACTCACAAAACACTGTCATAAGACTGACATAACACTGTCATAAGACTGACATGACACTGTCATAAGACTGACATGACACTGTCATAAGACTGACATGACACTGTCATAAGACTGACAGAACACTGTCTTAAGACTGACATGACACTGTCATAAGACTGACATAACACTGTCTTAAGACTGACATGACACTGTCATAAGACTCACAAAACACTGTCATAAGACTGACATAACACTGTCATAAGACTGACATGACACTGTCATAAAACTGACATAACACTGTCGTAAGACTGACATAACACTGTCGTAAGACTGACATGACACTGTCATAAAACTGACATGACACTGTCATAAGA
Source organism: Poecilia reticulata (assembly GCF_904066995.2). Lineage (NCBI taxonomy): Eukaryota > Metazoa > Chordata > Actinopteri > Cyprinodontiformes > Poeciliidae > Poecilia > Poecilia reticulata. The sequence continues at coordinate 3,784,533 of NC_088834.1, forward strand.
CTGACAGAACACTGTCATAAGACTGACATGACACTGTCATAAGACTGACAGAACACTGTCTTAAGACTGACATGACACTGTCATAAGACTGACATAACACTGTCTTAAGACTGACATGACACTGTCATAAGACTCACAAAACACTGTCATAAGACTGACATAACACTGTCATAAGACTGACATGACACTGTCATAAAACTGACATAACACTGTCGTAAGACTGACATAACACTGTCGTAAGACTGACATGACACTGTCATAAAACTGACATAACACTGTCTTAAGACTGACATGACACTGTCATAAGACTGACATAACACTGTCTTAAGACTGACATGACACTGTCATAAGACTGACAGAACACTGTCTTAAGACTGACATGACACTGTCATAAGACTGACATAACACTGTCTTAAGACTGACATGACACTGTCATAAGACTCACAAAACACTGTCATAAGACTGACAGAACACTGTCTTAAGACTGACATGACACTGTCATAAGACTGACATAACACTGTCGTAAGACTCACAAAACACTGTCATAAGACTGACATGACACTGTCTTAAGACTGACAGAACACTGTCTTAAGACTGACATGACACTGTCATAAGACTGACATAACACTGTCTTAAGACTGACATGACACTGTCATAAGACTGACATAACACTGTCGTAAGACTGACATAACACTGTCATAAAACTGACATAACACTGTCGTAAGACTGACATAACACTGTCATAAAACTGACATAACACTGTCATAAGACTGACATAACACTGTCATAAAACTAACATAACACTGTCATAAGGCTGACATGACACTGTCATAAGACTGACATGACACTGTCATAAGACTGACAGAACACTGTCTTAAGACTGACATGACACTGTCGTAAGACTGACATAACACTGTCATAAAACTAACATAACACTGTCATAAGACTGACATGACACTGTCATAAGACTGACAGAACACTGTCTTAAGACTGACATGACACTGTCGTAAGACTGACATAACACTGTCATAAAACTAACATAACACTGTCATAAGGCTGACATGACACTGTCATAAAACTAACATAACACTGTCTTAAGACTGACATGACACTGTCATAAGACTGACATGACACTGTCATAAGACTGACAGAACACTGTCTTAAGACTGACATGACACTGTCATAAGACTGACATGACACTGTCATAAGACTGACATAACACTGTCATAAGACTGACATGACACTGTCATAAGACTGACATAACACTGTCTTAAGACTGACATAACACTGTCGTAAGACTGACATAACACTGTCATAAAACTAACATAACACTGTCATAAGGCTGACATGACACTGTCATAAGACTGACATGACACTGTCATAAGGCTGACAGTTCCATTAAAACTTGTATTAAAAGTCCATTAAAATAGTCATTAAATGTGCCATTATTTACCGAATGACAGCAGGCGTAAACATTCATGAAAACCACTTCATCTTCATGACAGTGCCAGTCTTATGACTGACACCAGTGGCGCAACTACACATTATTCAGGTGGATGCAAAAACATATGTCATGACATGTCATGTCTTATGACATGACATAAGACATGACATAAGACATGTCTAATGACTGATGAAGATGAAGACTGATGAAGATGAAGGAGTTTTCATGAATGTTTACGTCTGCTGTCATGAAGTGTCATTAGGTAAATAATGGCACATTTAATGACTATTTTAATGGACTTTTAATACAAGTTTTAATGAAACTTTGTATTAAAATGATACTTCATGCAAATGGTCAAACATTAATGAAGACTCCTTCATCTTCATCACAGGTGTATCAGTCTTATGCACACCCCGTCATATAAAGTGTTACCATTTTTTATAAAATCAAAATTGAAGTTTTATGAAATTTTTGCAGGTTTAAATTTTTAAAGGTTTTGTCCGCTCTTGTGGCTTTTATTTGGCAGTTGTCAGACAGAAAGCAGCTTGTGAGAGGGGGAAGACATGTGGCAAAGGTCATTGGGCCAGGATGACCTTTGCCTTAAGTCATGCGGCAAAGGATGACCTTTGACATGGGTTTATGTTTTGACAATGTAATCCAGTGGTTGAATTCTCCAGCTTTATAGTGTGCACTCTAGAAGTGAAATAATCTTCTTACTTGCTCAGTTTTGATCTTCCTACACATATTATACACCAAAACGGTTTCTCATTTCTCACTGTGCCAACAAAGAAACATCAAAGCAGGACAGTTTTACTCTGTGAAGTCGTATCTTTAAAACACTGCAACATAAAAACATGAATCTTGTGCCAATTCATCTTCAGACCTTCCTGACTCTTGCTATTTAAGAATTTTTTCACACTTGGTAGCGCTTTGCCATCAATTTGATCTACCAAATCGGTTGTCAATGTTTATAAGAGTTTTGCTCTAAGAACTGGGTCCAATAATGAGCTCAGCAGCTCCACCAGGTGCTTGCTAATTGCTGCTTGCTAGTCTGAAGGAGCTCAGTGGGGGAGGAGCTGTGCCTCAAAGGCAGGGCTAGGTCCACCCAGGTGTTTTGCAGCTGCATGGCTGCAATGGAGATGAATTGATTTCTCAGACATGCATAGAAGAATCAAAGCAACACTCCAGGAAGGATTTTGATGAGAGAATAACAATAATATTCCCTCATTATGAAACGCTTAAAAAAAGGTGACTTTACATAATACTGCCCCTTGAATAAAAACTAAAATAAATTACACTTTTGTAAGTATTTAATGTGTCCCCTCTCACTGATTCTCGTTAATCCATTAGTTGGCATACAGATTAAAATAACTAAAAAGATGGAGGTTATCACTCTTAGTGACTGGTCCAGAGAGCAAGGGGGGATTTTTCTTTTGGCCCCATTTCCAGCCATGTTGGCTCAACTCACAGCTGAGTCAGAATCAAACTGCTTCAATTATTTGGTGGGTTTTTATTTGAATAAATGCTGAGTCTCGTGCTGAGGTTGAACCTCCTCTGACAAGTCCAGATTATATTCTTTATGTCCAGATTAAATAAAACCTTAGAACCTCAGCGGAGTCTGAGTTATGTTATTGAATTGTCAGATTTTTTGTTCTGATTCAGCCGGCTATTGAACCGTTTTGTCCGTTTGGCGTCAGCAGTACTAACGTAGGAGGTTTTGTTCTGCACGCTGTCGCAGAACGCTCCCAGGCCCGGCGGCTCCAGCAGCTGGTCGATCCCGAACCCCAGGCCCTCTTTGAAGCCCAGGTGGCGCTGCACCAGCCTGGCCGCGTTCTCGTTGATAATCACGGCCCCCTGAACACACACACGCACATCCTCATTACAGCTGCAACAGAACCACGAAGAACGCCATCAGTCCGGCTCGTTCTGCAGATCATCTCAGGTTGGCTGCAGCAGATGTCCGCTGACTGTTGCTGCAGCAGCAAGAATGCGGCTGCAGTAGCAGCAGTCGGCGGACAGCATCGTCTAAGCGTTGGTGTGTCTGTCTCACCACCAGTGTCTTGTCGCAGCTGAACTTGATGGTTGATCCGTGCATGGTCCGGTACGACCTGCTGTCACCAGACTGGCCAACACTCGACAGCTATACACACACACACACACACGCGCACACGCACACGCACACACACACACACACATTAACATATACAACCTGAAATGAAAATATTAGTCTCTTAACTAATGAGAAAGGCGGTGGCATTTTATAAATGTGACTGGCCATGAACCAGTCGACTCGGAGCGCTTTGAGTCATTTACAAATTGTGAAAGTGTGGATTCTAAGCTTTCCAAGGATATCAAATGCATGGAAATAATTTTTTTTCCTTTAAAATTTGTGTGCATTAATAACATTTTAAGATTATTGTAAATTAGAAGCAGAGTAAAAGAAAAAGACTAGAGTTACTTTGTAACATTAAATACAACAATTCATCTATTTCTGACAATTGTTTTTATTCACTAATTAAATCATTTTAAATTAGACAAAGTAACAACAGCTGTTGACACGTGAGGAGAGAAATATAAGCAAAGTAAATGGTAAAATATAACAATAAAAAACAGCTCTTATTACCGAACCGCCAACCTTTTAGCTCAAGTCAAGCAAATAAACGCTCATTTACATGCAGTACTTTGCAGACCACTAGGGGCGCCCATGAACCACCAGTGGTCCGGGAACCACAGTTTAACAGGGTTAGAAGTACTTTCTCTCGTTTGATGCAGCTAAAACATTCATGCATGCCATGATTTCTATTGTGATTAAAGCTCTGGACATGTTCCCTGGTTTCATCTCTCTCTGTGAAATATAAACATTTTTTGGAGCGCTTTTGCCTTGACGCCATCTTGGATATTTTCCAAAGCAAAACACGTAACGTGTGAAAAACATCATCACGCAAATACGTCACACATTACGGGAACCATTGAACGGGATCGTTAAACACAGCTTAACAAATTTGCTGTGTATTACCAAAGCCTTGACCCTGAAGCCTTCACCTTGGCGTTGCGGACGATGTGAGCCTTGACGATGGCGGCCAGCTGGTCCTGGTGGTCCGGATTGGAGAGCCAGCGCTGCCTGGCCGCCGGCAGCGCGTTGAGCGCCTGATCGCTGGGCCAGAAGACAGTGAAGGGCTGATGGATGGCCAGCTGCAGCTCTGGCAGCAGCCCTGCATCCTAAACACACCCAACACAGTCAGCTTCCTGGTTCAGCACAGGGTTATAAGAGCTCTGGGCTTTTCAGTCCCACCGCTGCGGTGAAACTCTACTGCTGTCCATCATGATGGAGAGGAGGATGCGAACCGGTTTACCTCAATGAGTTTGTAAAAGCGTTCATAGCCATAAAATGCAGCTGCCGTGCTGAAGTTCATCTGAACACAGAAACAGATCCGTTACTGTCTGTCTGTTCAGACTCTAACTAGTTAATTTCACTTTTAAAAAGTTCACCAAACCATTTTGGAATCGATCGACGGCTGGCCCTCCAGCCTGTAGGGCGTCAGCATCCGGTCAATGTAGTGGATGACTCCGTTAGAGGTGGTGTAGTCGCTTTTCACGATCACTGACTGGTTGTTGATCCACACCGAGCCCTGGAGACGTTCAAAGGAATCATTAATCTGCTGCAGACGTTCAAAGGAATCATTAATCTGCTGCAGACGTTCAAAGGAATCATTAATCTGCTGCAGACGTTCAAAGGAATCATTGCAGATGTTCAGAGGAATCATTGCAGATGTTCAAAGGAATCATTGCAGATGTTCAAAGGAATCATTGCAGATGTTCAGAGGAATCATTACAGATGTTTAAAGGAATCATTGCAGATGTTCAAAGGAATCATTGCAGATGTTCAGAGGAATCATTGCAGATGTTCAAAGGAATCATTGCAGATGTTCAGAAAAATCATTACAGATGTTCAAAGGAATCATTGCAGATGTTCAAAGGAATCATTACAGATGTTCAAAGGAATCATTGCAGATGTTCAAAGAAATCATTACAGATGTTCAGAGGAATCATTGAGGAGTTTCAGTTCTGAGCTCAAGCTGAAATTATTACATCAGAATTTCAAGTTAAAGGTTCCTGTAGGAGTTGTGTGTGTGTGGCTGCGTGTGTGTGTGTGTGCGTAAGTGTTTTACCTCCTTCAGGCTGAACTCCAGAGTGTATCCTGACAAGGAGACGGCCCTCGTGGTGGTTTTGAGGTCACTTAAGGTCAGAATCTCACAGGAAACGACGTGGTAACGGGTCAGGTCATGCAGGCGGCCCGCCCTCTTCCACTCGATGATCTGTCGACACACAAACCCAGACCGATGACTGCCGCCGCCGCCAGACTGCTGAGGTCACCACGCAGCTGAAAGTGAGTCAGAAGCTAAAAAAGCTGCGTTTTTTGCTCTCACTTTAGATTCATTGTTGGTTTCCTTTACAGGAACGAAAACGGTAAAGGGTCCGTCACCGTAGAGACCGATGTCCGACAGCTGTGGAGATAATACAGATGTCACTAAGCCAGCCGACAACTCTCGGTTGGAAAAACACAGAAAAACTTCGTCAGGCCATCTGGTTGGGTTTGGAGAAACAGGAAGCAGACTGTAAACAACGGCACCGGTGTAGTCCAATCCTGCTGCTGCTAATTCAGACTCTCAGTGAGTCTGAGCTAGGCCTGCCAATAAATCTAATAATTTCATTATAAATTAAAACGAGCTCAATAACTTCTATTTGCATGATTTATAATTTTTCTCTTTTCTTTCTCTTTCTACCAAAAACTGATAAAAGTTTTCAGTCTGGTGCTTTGGTCTCAACCAGCTCTTTTATTGAAGGACAATTTAATTTACAGAGACTTTATAATTGATTGATTTGTTGTTTCTGTTGTTTTCTTTTTGTATTTTGGATATTTAAAATGTTGTCCAATTCAAGTACTAAATGTTCATTATGATTAAAGTTTATTGAGTTCTTGGATTAGTATGGCATTATTAGAAAATGATGCCAATATCGTAATAACTTCTGGGGGAGCTGCTCATCAGCAGTCGGACTTGATAAGACATAAACAGTTTTTAAACAGGCGAATTGTTGGGCAGCTCAGTACTGCTGGGGTTGTGTTGACATGCCCTCTGTCTGCCACAGAGCTACAGGTCAAAGGTCAGAGGCCAAAAGTCTTAGTGCTAACCTGTAAAAGACATCAGTTAGCCACAAACATCTGCAGAGACATTCTGTGTTTATACAAACATAAATTCCTTGTTTGTGAAAACAGAAAAAGAAACATTTCTTCAGGCTTCCAGAGGGAATCTGAAGAAAATTCAGCCTGCTTGTTTTCTGTCTCCTGATGCACAAGTTTCATGTGAATGAAGAAAGCAAAATTCAGATAACAGGTGAAAAAAAATAAATAAATGAAATTCATGCAATTTGGGAGTCGACAGTAAAAGAAAAAGAGGTTTAAAATCAGACTGATGAACGTTGAGGCGTCACAGTCTCACTCACCACCAGCATTGTGCGAAGGAACTGGTTGCTTATGTCCCGGTTCAGTTCCTGTGAGACAAACGCAGCTTCATGTGAGTGTGGGGGTCGGAGGTCAGCAGGTCAGAGGTCATGTGACTCACGATGCGGGTGGTTCCTCTGCAGGTAAAGCCGTCGCCGATGTGTCCTCTTTGACAGGTGCAGTTCCTCTGGCCCAGGCCCATGTATTCGCAGCGAGCGTATTTACTGCAGCCGCCGTTATCCTGCAACAGGTCCACACTGGGAACACTGGAAATATCACTGGGAACACTGGAAATATCACTGGGAACACTGGAAATATCACTGGGAACACTGGAAATATCACTGGAAACACTGGAAATATCACTGGAAACACTGGACTTACCGTTTGTTGTTTTGTAATTATGCTATTTAAATGAGTTGTCTTCATTTTGGTCTCCATAGTACCAGCATTTTAACATAAATCTAAATTTTGGTTCATCTGATGATGTAATTTTTAAAGCTATTCGAGTTGTGTTTTCACCAAATATGTTTCAACTCTTGAGTAATTTCTTGGACGGCTTCTTTTTACTTTTACTTGAGTAAAAATATCTTAGTGCTACTCTTACTGGGGTATATCTTTTTGGCTACTCTGCCCAGCTCTGGAAAACATTGGACCGAATCACCGCTGACGCCAAGACGCTTTCACGTTTAGGAATGAGCGACATCTCTAAAGGACTGATTAATCAGCAGTTTGTTTCTCAGGAAATGAAGGCCTCAGCAGAGGTAGATGTGTGACGGACGTACGGTTCTGCAGGGGTTGACCGGGTAGCAGAACCTCCCTGATCCCTGGAAGCCGGTCTGACACTGACAGGAGGTCTGGTGAAGACATCAGACAGGAGCGCTGAGCAGCAACGCCGTGCAGACGAAGGGTTTTCTCACAGCAGGAGGGATTTACTTACAGTGTTCGGCCCGGTTCTGATACACTCTGCTGCTTTGTGGCAGCCTCCATTGTTCACCAGACAGCCGTCAATTTCTGCAGACACGGGAAGTGGGTTCAGCATCTTCAGGCGACACAGGAGAGTCACAGGAAACTTCTGAGTGGTTGTGTTTAATCCGGAGTCTGCAGGAATAACTGCAGATATTCCAGGACTCTCATATGAACTTCAACATGTTCAATAAGACCAGAATCAGGAGTTTGATATGAATTATCATATTTTCTGTCAAAGTTAACATATTGAAAATTATGATTCTGTTGCTCTTTGTTAATTTGTGTTACGTTTAACTTTTTTATTCTGGCTTGCTATCAATTTTATAATGTTTTGATGTTTTAAGTGAATAATCTGCCAATGGAGCAACATTTTCAACTCATACTTCCTGCTGAAAAATTTTTTAAGTTAGTTTTGTCTTATTTCAAGTGAACTAAGATATTTGCACTGGAAACTAAACCAGAACTACTTGATAAGATTTTGTGTTTTTGCAGGCTGAGTGTATCTTTACTGCTTGTACATTGATAATTCTTCATGTTTTTCATTTGATCACAGCAGCTTAGTGTCGCATCAGCAGTGAATAACTGCATGTAAAGTTATGCTTTGCTATGTTTTCTTTTGTCTACAACAGTAAAATAATTATCTGAGTCAGGGGGTTTAAAAAAATAATACAAAAAACTACATTAGTCTCACAGAAAACATGAATTAACCAGCTTTCTCGTCGATTCTCCTTTCTTAGTGACACTAAACTTTCCTCCAGTGGAGCGTTGGTCGAACCTCCAGGTCTAACCCACCCAGACAGACGACTCCGTCCCCGGTGTAACCCTTGCTGCAGGCGCAGGTCCTCTCCCCAGCAGAGACCTTCGTACACTCAGCGAACTCTGAGCATCCGCCGTTTGACCTGCTGCACACGTCCAGCTCTGGGAGGCAGAGGAGGGCAGGTTGGGACCAGGCTATTTACTGGAAGCAAACACGGGTCAGCGTCTTTACCTTGGCAGAACGTCCCGTTCCCCTCATAACCGGCGACACAAACACAGGCAGCGGCTGAGCCCTGCGGTCCCGTTATACAGCTGCGGCAGAAAAACGTCTGATCGTCCGTTCAAACATTCACAGGATTTACACTGCAAACCACAACATCTCACCCAGTAGCTTTGGTCCAGATCATTTCACTCATCATGCTTTTAGTGAAATAATCTGCACGGATTTTCATCAATATTGAGAAATTATTTACTAAAAACAAGTTCATATTTCTTGCTGAAAAATTATTTGTAAGTTACATCAAGTGCCCTAGAAAGTAGTAAATCAAAAATACCTGGTAAGATTTTGTGTTTTTGTTTTGAAGATATTAATGAAAGCTCAGAGGTCAAAAGGTCAACAACTCCCCTCCAAACCCCCAACTTAACCCAAATCTGACTCAAAGGGTTGTGCAGTAAAACTGTTCATTTGTGCCGCTATCATTTTAAAACGTTTCCAGAGGTCATCAGAGGTCAACCAGTTCTGGTTGGGTTCTGGCTGCGTTCTGGTTGGGTTTGGGTTGGGTACAGGCTGCGTTCTGGTTGTAGTTCTGGCTGCGTTCTGGTTGGGTTCTGGCTGCATTCTGGTTGTAGTTCTGGCTGCGTTCTGGCTGGGTTCTGGTTGCGTTCTGGCTGGATTCTGGTTGGGTTCTGGCTGCGTTCTGGTTGGGTTCTGGCTGCGTTCTGGTTGGGTTTGGGTTGGGTACAGGCTGCGTTCTGGTTGTAGTTCTGGCTGCGTTCTGGTTGTGTTCTGGCTGGGTTCTGGTTGCGTTCTGGCTGGATTCTGGTTGGGTTCTGGCTGCGTTCTGGTTGGGTTCTGGCTGCGTTCTGGTTGGGTTCTGGCTGCATTCTGGTTGTAGTTCTGGCTGCGTTCTGGTTGGATACTGGCTGCGTTCTGATTTGGTTCTGGCTGCATTCTGGTTGTGTTCTGGCTGTGTTCTGGCTGCATTCTGGTTGTGTTCTGGCTGTGTTCTGGTTGGGTTCTGGCTGGGTTCTGGTTGCGTTCTGGCTGGGTTCTGGTTGGGTTCTGGCTGCGTTCTGGTTGGGTTCTGGCTGCGTTCTGGTTGGGTTCTGGCTGTGTTCTGGTTGCGTTCTGGTTGGGTTCTGGTTGGGTTCTGGTTTGGTTCTGGCTGCATTCTGGTTGTAGTTCTGGCTGCGATCTGGTTGGGTTTTGGTTGGATACAGGCTGCGTTCTGGTTGGGTTCTGGCTGCATTCTGGTTGGGTTTTGGTTGGATACAGGCTGCGTTCTGGCTGGGTTCTGGTTGGGTTTTGGTTGGATACAGGCTGGGTTTTGGTTGGATACAGGCTGCGTTCTGGTTGGGTTCTGGCTGCGTTCTGGTTGGGTTCTGGCTGCGTTCTGGTTGGGTTCTGGCTGTGTTCTGGTTGCGTTCTGGTTGGGTTCTGGCTGCGTTCTGGTTTGGTTCTGGCTGCATTCTGGTTGTAGTTCTGGCTGCGTTCTGGTTGGGTTCTGGTTGTAGTTCTGGCTGCATTCTGGTTGGGTTCTGGCTGGGTTCTGGCTGCATTCTGGTTGGGTTTGGTTGGGAGTTTTCTCTGCCTGGTTCTGGTGTCACTTCGTAACGCCTGCATTATTACATCTCTGGTTAACTCAACAACTGGGTGAAGACAGACATGCAGAAACTTACTTGGCATTCTCGTCACAGACGCCGCTGCAGGCGTCATCTCTGATCTCTGAGGAGCAGTTAGACACAGGTCAAAGGTCAACATGGAGCACAACCACAGATCCGTGTCGCTAGACGTACCTGCAGAGCAAGTAGCTCCTTTCCAGCCTTTGTAGCAAAGACACCTGCCACTTCCTGCCAGGCCGTCGTCACACTTCCCGTGGTCACATGAGCACTCTGCAGCGAACAGAACCAACAGAACCCTGCTTTCATCTCAGCTTCATTTAAACAGCCAAGCAGAACCGAGGCCCGTCTGTTCGCAGCAGGGCTGCGTTCTGCTGGGATCAGCTGTCTGAATGATTATTTCACATGTGCCAAACTCGAGGCCAAATCCGGCTCACTAAGGCTTTTCATGTGGCCCTGTAGGCTCCACATTAAATGGGTTGGTTCCTTCTTATCTCCAGGATCTTTTGAAACTTCACTCTGTGTCCAGAACCTTAAAATCAACATATTGCATAATTTTTTTCATACTAGTCCACTGTTGTGAGTTTTTTTTACTTTGTTTTTGGCGAAATTGACTTTATATAATTGGATTTCAGTGATACTAAAGCCCACCTGCAGGTGGCAGTATTTCTTACGTTTACACAACTGCTAGCTCAGCTTTTACTGATGTGAAGTTAAATTATGTAATCAATCTAGCAGGTAACAAAAAGTCACATTTAATGGCACAGTTAAGCACAAATATCGCAAATTTCTTGCAAATATTTCTAAATTAGTGCCACAAAATCAGTGATTTTGATTGCAAGAAAAATCACAAAAATAATCAAAAATCTTGAGACACTGATGTTAAATCAAAACCAGACTTATTAATATTTTAAGTTTCTCAATGGGTTTTATTATACATTTTTCCACTACTGGCCCTTTAAGAACCCCGATGTGACCCAAAATGAGAATGAGTTTGACACAAATGGATTATTTAAATAAACTGCTCAGCTCCAGCTCTGACTACTCAGTTTGGGAAATCCTGTTTGGTTGATCAATTTTTACTGTTCCTCATAAATCAACCCTCTGATGCTGAACAGCCTCACAAACTGGGTATACTGGTAAACTGGGGCTGTCTGTCAGGGTGTCGCCCCCTGGTGGCGGCAGAAAGAAGCGGCTGTGTCATTCTGTCACTGTGTGTGTGTGTCTCACTGGAGGTGCAGTTGACTCCGTAGCGGCCCGGCTCGCAGCCCTCACAGGCGGTGCCATGGAAACCCTCGTAGCAGCGGCACTCCCCGTTGCCGTAGTTACCGTCCTGGCACTGGCCGTGATTGGAGCAGGGGCTGCTGTCGTCTCCGGGGCATTTGAAGCACTCGTGGCCGTAGAAACCGGGGCAGCAGGCGTGATTCTGCGGGGCGGGGAGAGGAGACCGTTTCCTAGGTTACGAACAGCTGAAGTTGTTTTCATCATAAATTCTGTGATTTTTGTTTTTCAAAGCATGAGATCGTTTTCCGTTCTGCTCTCTGTTCTCACTCAGGCCTGAAAAACCAAACATCCTTCAGAACCACAGGAAGTGGGTTGATTATAAATGAGCTGTAAACAGGATTCCAGATTACTGGTAATCTGGACCAGGAGCTGGAGTTCCCGGTCAGTTAGCTGTGAGCAGAACCGAGCCGGGCTCCGGTACCGGCGCTGACCGAGGAGATTCGAAGGCATTTCATGGTGCAGCCCGGCACAGACTTCCTTCGCTGTCCGACCCGCTTCCGGTAGAAACAGTTGGGCTTCATGTTGGCAGGAAACCGATCCCGGACCTGGAGCAGAACCGGAGACAGCAGATTATCTGAGTCTGACCCGTCAGAACCAAGGTTATTACAGTTAACTAAAACTAACAAAATAACAAATACTGAAATTCAGAAAACATTTTTAACTGAAATAAATAAAAATAGTAATTAACAAGCAAAAACTCAAATAAAACATGCTGAAATTATAGAAAATGTTAGTTTTTTGTGTTAATTTATCCATTTTTTAGCCTTTTGAACTGATGAGAAATAGATTTATTTTCCCCACCCAGCAGTTTACATCAGCTGTCTGCAAATTACGACACTCCAAGCACTATGTCACAAAATGGTGCCAGCAAAAGTTGGGAGAAAACTCCTGAATCTGTTTGTTGATCAATAATTGAATATTTTTTTTGAAAACGGTGTCTTTGTCAGGAGGCGGTGGTTTACGGTGAGTGAGAACGCAGGCAGGACCCAGGATGTAGCGAGAATAATAAGTATTTAATGAATAAACTTAACAAGGAACAGCGGGGAAACAGCACGAGGAAAACTGGCAGCACGGAGACAGGTGACATCAACAGGGACCATAGACAAACTATTGACAAGGACCCGACGAAGAACACAGACAACAGGGGAGACTAAATACACACGGGGCAATCACGGGAACGAGACACACCTGGGAGACAATCAACGGGGAAAGACGCAGAGACAGGACTAACAGGGAACAGGATCACACAGAAACTAGAAAATAAACACATAGAAACACGGATCATGACAGTACCCCCTCCTCAAGGGGCGACTACCAGGCGCCCAACAGAAAAAGTCCAACGAAAAAAACAAAAAACAACCCAACAGGGTGGGCGGAGGGGCGACGGCAGGAGGGCCAGAGTCCAGAAAACAAAACCAGATCCCAACAGGGTGGGCGGAGGGGCGACGGTAGGAGGGCCAGAGTCCAGAAAACAAAACCCAGGTCCAAACAGGAATCCAAACACAAAAAACCCTTCCGGGGGCCGTCCACGGCACAGGAGGTAGACCTCTCGTGGGAGGTCCGGCGGGCGGCGACGCAGGAGGCGGAGCTTGAGCCGCGGTGGGCGGCGACGCAGGAGGCGGAGCTTGAGCCGCGGCGGGCGGCGACGCTGGAGGCGGAGCTTGAGCCGCGGCGGGCGGCGACGCTGGAGGCGGAGCTTGTGCCGCGGTGGGCGGCGACGCTGGAGGCGGAGCTTGTGCCGCGGTGGGCGGCGACGCTGGAGGCGGAGCTTGTGCCGCGGTGGGCGGCGACGCTGGAGGCGGAGCTTGTGCCGCGGTGGGCGGCGACGCTGGAGGCGGAGCTTGTGCCGCGGTGGGCGGCGACGCTGGAGGCGGAGCTTGTGCCGCGGTGTGCCGGTCGGAGCGCCGGCTGCTGCAGGCGCTGGAGACTGGGGTTCGGGCGGAGCAGAGGCCGTGGGCTCGGGCGGAGCAGAGGCCGTGGGCTCGGGCGGAGCAGAGGCCGTGGAACCGGCAGGTTGGCCGGGCGGAGTCTCGGGCGCAGCGCCGGGGAGCTGCGCACCGGCAGCGGACTCGGGGAGCTCTGGCGGAGCGCCGGCTGCTGCGGGCGCTGGGAGCTCGGGCGGAGCGCCGGCTGCTGCGGGCGCTGGAGACTGGGGCTCGGGCGGAGCCGAGGCCGTGGAACCGGCAGGAAGGCCGGCTGGAGTCTCGGGAGGTGCACCGGGGAGCTGCGCACCGGCAGCGGACTCGGGGAGCCCTGGCGGAATGCCGGCTGCTGCGGGAGCTGGGAGCTCGGAACGAGCACTAGGGGGCTCTGGAGGGACACTAGGGGACTCTGGAGGGACACTAGGGGACTCTGGAGGGACACTAGGGGACTCTGGAGGGACACTAGGGGACTCTGGAGGGACACTAGGGGACTCTGGAGGGACACTAAGGGACTCTGGAGGGACACTAGGGGACTCTGGAGGGACACTAGGGGACTCTGGAGGGACACTAGGGGACTCTGGAGGGACACTAGGGGACTCTGGAGGGACACTAGGGGACTCTGGAGGGACACTAGGGGACTCTGGAGGGACACTAGGGGACTCTGGAGGGACACTAGGGGACTCGGGGAGCTGCACGCCGGCAGCGGGCGCAGGAGACTCGGGGAGCTGCACGCCGGCAGCGGGCGCAGGAAGCTCGGGGAGCTGCACGCCGGCAGCGGGTGCAGGAAGCTCGGGGAGCTGCGCACCGGCAGCGGACGCAGGAAGCTCGGGGAGCTGCGCACCGGCAGCGGGCGCAGGAAGCTCGGGGAGCTGCGCACCGGCAGCGGGCGCAGGAAGCTCGGGGAGCTGCGCACCGGCAGCGGGCGCAGGAAGCTCGGGGAGCTGCGCACCGGCAGCGGGCGCAGGAAGCTCGGGGAGCTGCGCGCCGGCAGCGGGCGCAGGAAGCTCGGGGAGCTGCACGCCGGCAGCGGGTGCAGGAAGCTCGGGGAGCTGCACGCCGGCAGCGGGCGCTGGAAACCTCGGAGGCCGATGGCGGCGACGACGTCGATGCTCCGGGACCGGGACCTCCGGTGGCCCAGAGCGATGGTGACGCCAGCGCCCAGTGGCCGGGACCTCCGGCGGCTCAGAGCGCTGGTGATTCCAGCGCCCAGGGGCCGGGACCTCCAGCGGTTTAGGGCGCTCGTGGCGACGTGGTCCCACACCTGGGGGGCAGTACGCCATACGTGCTCCCCACCAGGGACTCAGCTTGTCGTCGCGTTGGTGACTTGGGTGCCTTGGGACCGGGACCTCCGGCGGCTCAGAGCGCTGGTGATTCCAGCGCCCAGGGGCCGGGACCTCCAGCGGTTTAGGGCGCTCGTGGCGACGTGGTCCCACACCTGGGGGGCAGTATGCCATAGCTTCCTCACCGTTCGTTTGGTCGGGTCCTTCTGTCAGGCGGCGGTGGTTTACGGTGAGTGAGAACGCAGGCAGGACCCAGGATGTAGCGAGAATAATAAGTATTTAATGAATAAACTTAACAAGGAACAGCGGGGAAACAGCACGAGGAAAACTGGCAGCACGGAGACAGGTGACATCAACAGGGACCATAGACAAACTATTGACAAGGACCCGACGAAGAACACAGACAACAGGGGAGACTAAATACACACGGGGCAATCACGGGAACGAGACACACCTGGGAGACAATCAACGGGGAAAGACGCAGAGACAGGACTAACAGGGAACAGGATCACACAGAAACTAGAAAATAAACACATAGAAACACGGATCATGACAGTCTTCTGTTGAGTATTCATCATCCAAACGATGTAAATATAATCATAATCCCCGGACATTTTTGAATTATGCACCTAAAAATTAACCAAACTAAAACTACTATAACTAATAAACACTAAACTAACAATATTTACCTAATAATAAGTAATAAAAATTAACAAACACACAGTTAAAAACTAATTGAATTAGACAAACAAAAAGACACAATGAAATAAAACTAAACTATGAAGAACGTCCAGCTACTGGTTCAGGCTGGAGGAACTGGTTTCTTACTGGGCTGTAGTTGAACAAGCATCGAGGAGGTTCGTTGCAGTCTGAGCAGCGGCCCTGCAGACAGATTGGGATTAGATTACGGCTTCTAGCCGGCAGCATGAGGCAAAGCGCTCCGCCTCCTGCATGCCTACCCTGACCAGCAGGGAGATCGGCTGACTGCATCTGTTGCGCCGAACCCGGAGGACCTGCGGCAGGACAAAGATGACGCCGTACTGCGTCTCCACGACGCCGCCGTTCAGAGGAACGTCGTTCACGGCCGTCTGCAGGACAAAGAGGAGGAGGAAGAGCAAAGCAGCCTTGAAACAAAACGCTGAAACTTCTGAGGAGTTTTATGTAACTAAGAAACTAAAGTCGGGCAGGATTCAGGCAGCCACCACTGACACCAGCTAGTCCCTGCAGGGTTAAGGGCAGGTCTCCAGAGGTCATGGGGTCAGGACAGGTCTCCAGTCTGGGCAACCCAGAGACACTGTCTCACCTCAGGATTTACCCGACAGCGGAGACAGCAGAGCACCAATTGCAGTGTTCTGACCGATCTGACCTGCTGACTCCGATTTGGTCAATACAGATTGTTTTATTTGAAATGTTGCTAAATATAGCAAGAAAGTGGCGAGTTTAACAGTGAGGCGACTACAGTTACATACAGCCATGACCCGGTGGGCGGGGCTCACAGTCAAACCTCACTGTTCTTCTGCAGTGAGAGGACAGAGGCTGATATTTAGACCTTTGCTGAGAAAGATACGATCGGTGGATAAGATCGGTTTCACATTTAAGGATCAGCCGACCACCAATCTCTCAAAATCAAAAAAATTGGGGGAGATTTATCAGCACACTCCCAGTTTCTGGACTGGGAGGAAGCCGGAGTCCCCAGAGAGAATCCTCCCATCCACATGGAGAATCAGCCCTGGGGTCTAATCAATGCAAAGAAAGACATGGATCCACCACCAGCCTGAAACAATCAACCCCGACCCCTGACCCGGTGAAGGTTCTGGTACCTGGTTGGTGTTGGTCAGGTGAAACTGGACCTGGTGGTCCGAGCCCAGCAGCGTGTTCTTCAGCAGGCCGTCGTGCAGATGGTCGGGAAACAGCAGTTCCTTGGGAATCACGTGGTACTGCAGCACGTCCCAGTCCTGGACAGCAGACACGACGAGTCGATGCTGATAACCGGACCCTCCAGCTCAGCATCAGGTCTGATTTATCAGCTTTATTAGCTGATTTATAACCTTTAAATGTGACTAGAAATCCAGATGTGACCCAAACAGACTGTCGTCATGACATAATGAGGGTCGTTAGTGAAGTTACACCTATCACCTAACTCTCATGTGACGTCACACTTCTGAGAACTTTGTAGCCAACAGCCATCTTGGCAGACATTCATAGCTAAACGTTATGACAGTTTCTAATTAGTTGCTATGGCAACAATAAACAAGCTTATGACTAGCTCTCACCTCATTCTTATCTAACTTATGGTAAATGGTTTGTACTTGTATGGCGCTTTATGGAGTACTTATAAGCAGCATAAGTATATTACGACTATTGAGTCTTTTTCTATATACTCGAAGCCGTGGATCATCTATGATTGACGTAGCGCTTGCCAACCAAGATGGCGGTTCGGTGGCGTGGATCACTTGCGGCTGTGGGAACTATTAACAACAATAATAACTCTGGTTATTTAGCCTGACAGAAAAACATGGAGGTTCATTTCTTTCCCACCATCTTATTCATCCATTAGTTAGTTAGGAAGCTAAATATTGACTTTGAAGCTAAATATTTAATTAGCATTTAGTCTGAAACTGACATTTATGAATGAATGGATAACATGCGAAAATAAGTGAAAAATGACCCTGTTGTGACAGCTGTGCTAATCTGTGTAACTTAGAAACGGCGCCTCACAGAGGTCTGAACAGGAACTGTCTGTTTCAATTTATCAATTTATTTTCATTTTAGACATTTAAATGGCTGCTTATTATTATTTTAATGTTGTAAACCAAGATTTTAGCATCCTACTGTTAGATTTTAAATCATTATATGTTTTTTGAGTGTTCCGGACCCAACTGGACCCACCAGAACCGATGAGTTTGTCCCGTTGAGGTATTTGGTGACGGCCTCGTCCGTCGGCAGCAGCAGAGTGAATTCCTCATTGGCGAGACGATCCGTCAGGTTGTAGATCTGTGAGGAGGCGAGACCATCAGTACCGGGCGGAGATCAGGGTCTGAACATTAGAGAGCCGGGACCGGTTCTGACCAGAGCGGCCTGTCTGAAGAGAGAGAAGCTGGAGGACGAGTTCAGGAACGCCATGAGGGTGGGCGGTTCGGGGGGGAGGCCCGAACGGGCCGGGAGCAGAACCTGATCATGGACGACAACAGGAAGTCAGCTGATAGATTTCACTCTGATCCAGATTAACTCAGTTTGGTCTACAGGTTAGTAAAGTTTACAAAACTAACACAATAACAGACACTGAAAGTAAGAAAACATTTTCATTAACTGAAATACATAAAATAAGTCAGTGGGAAAAAACTATAATTAACTGGAACTGTGAGTTTATAAAACTAAAACATACTGAACATGTAGAGCAGGGGTCCCCAAACCTTTTCCTGTGAGGGCCACATAACTTTTCCCTTCTCTGGTCGGGGGCCGGAGTCAGTTTGTAACACGGTTATCACCTGCGCTGCCGGAAATTGTTGACGGGGGTGGAGGGGGGGTCGGCGTTACTCAATTGATTTTTACCCAAAAACCGTTAGTGAAACGGTCACCGGGACTGACTAGTATATATTCCATTAAGGGAAAGTAACTTTAACATATGAATTCCTCATATGTTAACATAAAGGCTCGTTTTGAAGTATAAGCTGCTACTTACAGGCATTGCTTCGAAGAATTCAACCTGCAATGCGGCGTTCATAACAAACACGTGTGTTCATCTGCTCTCCCTCTAGCAAACAACCGTACTGATTAAATAACATAAAAGTCAAGCAGTTCCCAAAAAGTCCAACAGATGGCAGCAATGTGCCATGCAAAACAAAACACCCACAGTTTACAGGACACACTTCCTGCTACAGAGCCCCCTGGTGGTTGAAGAAAAATCCACATATAAACCGGAAAATACAACATATGAGATTTTTTTTCATATGTTGTATTTTCCGGTTTATATGTGGATTTTTCTCTCTGGTATTGTTCACGGGGCCGGACCAAACGGGCTGTAGACCACTGATGTAGAGTTTTAATTTACCAACAGAAACTAAATAAAATTAACTGAATTCGATAAACAAAAATCACAACGAAATAAAACTTTAGTAAAAACCCCAAAACTATTATAACCCGGGTTCCTGCACAACAAGCTCCTATCGCCGCCATTTTGTTTTCCAGATCTGTGAACAGTGACCCAGTAGCGAGTCTTTTCTCTGCCACTGCGCTGGAAAGCTTGTTTTGCACTGAGTGCTTGACCTCTGACCCCTACCCGGTCGATGATGTGGATGTAGCCGTTGATGGCAGGCTGGTTGTGTTTGATGATGGAGGCGTTTCCGATGTGGAGCGTCTGGACACAAACAACCAGAAACAATGTTTGGTTCATGACATCGAAATGAAAATAAACTAGAACAAAAAACCAAAAGCTATTTTAACCCCAGTTCCTGAAAAACAGGAACCGAATTTAAACTTTCACATTTTCAGATGTGTCAAGATCTGAAGATGTTTGTAATTATGAAGAAAGGCTGGAAGAATGGCATATTCTTTTTTTAAACTGATCACTGCAGAGTGAAAATGAGTTTCATTTCCAACCAGTAGAAACTCTCCCAGTATGACAGGAGCAGCCCTCCAGAGTTCATAACAGTCTGTTCTTCGTCTGTGATGAAGATGAAGCTTTCTTTCTCAGTCTGATCAGATTATTCTTCGTTTCTTAATGTTTCATTAGTTTATCAACTTTTAAGGGATTAAATCATGGATGTTGGTATTAAAGGGGCAGTGTTATTATGTGAAGTCGCCTTTTCTGAGCTTTAATCATATCATAATGTTACTGCCTTATCAAAAACATTCCTGGATGTTGCTTTGATTCTTTCATGCATGTTTGAGGAGTCCTTTAATCTCCATGGTAACCATTCAGCTGTGCAAAATGTCTGGATGGACCTAACCCCGCCTTTTAGACAAAGCTCCTCCCCCACGCTCAGCCCCTTCAGACTAGCCAGCAGCAATTAGCAAACACTTGGTGAAACTGATGATCTCATTATAGGAGCTGCATCTCAGTGAAACGCTGGTAAAAAAGTTGCTAAAGGGTTAATAGAGGAGCCATATTGGGATGACTTCCTGAAGAAGGAACTTCGGAAGAGCAGGAGTTTTTAAAGAGACAGAGGCCCAATTTCAAGACGTTAAATTACAAGTAAAATTGTTTTTAAGTCATATTTCATATATGTAACATTTTTATACCAACTGAAGGTAACAGACTGTACTGTGCTATAAAAAGGCACCAGGTGGCTGGAAAACACATCATACTGTCCCTTTAATGCAGCGAACCTGAGTTATTATCAGGAAGAAACGTGCTCAAGCCGCTCCGTGTTTACTGGGTCATTATTCTGGGTGAGTCCAGGCAAGTCTGTCCAGGCAAGTCTGTCCAGGTGAGTCAGTCCAGGTGAGTCCGTCCAGGTGAGTTGGTCCAGGTGAGTCTGTCCAGGTGAGTCCGTCCAGGTGAGTCCGTCCAGGTGAGTCTGTCCAGGCGAGTCCGTCCAGGTGAGTTGGTCCAGGTGAGTCGGTCCAGATGAGTCGGTCCAGGCGAGTCTGTCCAGATGAGTCGGTCCAGGTGAGTCGGTCCAGGTGAGTCGGTCCAGATGAGTCGGTCCAGGCGAGTCTGTCCAGGTGAGTCTGTCCAGGCGAGTCGGTCCAGGTGAGTCGGTCTAGGTGAGTCGGTCCAGGTGAGTCGGTCTAGGTGAGTCCGTCCAGGTGAGTTGGTCCAGGTGAGTCCGTCCAGGTGAGTCAGTCCAGGTGAGTAGGTCCAGGTGAGTCCGTCCTGGCGAGTCGGTCCAGGCGAGTCGGTCCAGGCAAGTCCGTCCAGGTCTTGGTCCAATGACTCTCCTGTTCTTACCCCGCTGATGTTCCTGATGTCCCACTGGATGGCCGGGTCCAGAGTGGACAGGCGGTGTCCCACCAGGCGGTCCAGATCTTCAAAAGAGTAAATGCCCTGGAGGATGTGGGCCCTGAAATTGGCAGAACCAGAACCAACAACCCGGGTCAGAACCTCCTTCTTGTTTGGTTTGAATCACGTTTAGTTGATCATTTGTATTCAGGGCTTAATACAAATGATCAGCCCTGATCATTTGTATCAGTCATGAGGTTACAAACATGAACCTCAGTCATGAGGTTCATGTTCGTAATGTTCTACAGTTATAAATAAAGTTTTCAAATCGTGCCCCGGGGATCAAATGAAAGTGATTCTGACCGCAGGAAGTGGGGCAGGAAGTGCCGGCTGGTCCAGAACGAGAACTCCTCTGTGCTCAGGTTCCTCAAGGCTTCCTGAGACGGAGCCAGAACGGTCAGGTTCCCGTTCAGGTCCTCCGAGTATCTGGACTTCTGCAACCAGACACGACCAAACATGACTTCAGTTTTAATCTGGACCAGAAAATCGGATCGGTTCAGTTTTAATCTGGACCAGAAACTCGGATCAGTTCAGTTTTAATCTGGACCACAGACTCGGATCGGTTCAGTTTTAATCTGGACCACAAACTCGGATCAGTTCAGTTTTAATCTGGACCACAGACTCGGATCGGTTCAGTTTTAATCTGGACCACAAACTCGGATCGGTTCAGTTTTAATCTGGACCAGAAACTCGGATAAATTCAGTTTTAATCTGGACCACAGACTCGAATCGGTTCAGTTTTAATCTGGGCCAGAGACTCGGATCGGTTCAGTTTTAATCTGGACCACAGACTCGGATCGGTTCAGTTTTCCCCCAAAACTAAAGGAGGAAGCAAGAAGTCTTACTGCTGAACTGCCACCACGAGTCACAGATTTATATCTTTATATCTTCTATCATTTCTAAAATATTTTCTGATTTAAATCCTTCTGAAATGAATGGAAAAGAGCCTTAAACCACCAGAACTCAGACCACAAACACACATTGAAGACGGAACAAACCTGGTCGGACCCACCTGGATCAGCTTGTAGAATCTGTAGAAATAGAAGTTCATGTCCAGCTCCTAAAAAACCCCAAAGACAGTCATGGGTCAGAACCACTGCAAGAGAAACTGGACTTGACAAAAGCCAGAGCCGACAGAAAGCTTCAACAATCCTCTGCTTCTACTTACGTCCAGGAGCGATCCGTAGCACAGCTTCCCGTCGCCGTTGTAGCCGTCCATACAGGTGCAGGTGTGAACTCCGCCCTCCTCCAGCTTACACTTGGCCTGACACATAACCAATAGGAGCCTTTAAAGGGGAAAGATTAGCCCCGCCCCCTGACAGCTAATAGGCCTGAGTAAGACCAGATGTACAGAAACTAAAGAGATTTCTCTGTGTGTGTGTGTGTGCGTGTGTGTGTGTGTGTGTGTACCAGGTTATGGCAGCCTCCATTGTTGGTCAGGCAGGGATTGACGAAGTCGCACACCTTCCCGTCTCCCATATATCCAGTTTTACAGACACATTCGCTCTGCACACAGAGAGCAGAGGTTTATTTAAAAGGAGCTTTTTGCTTCTCCTTTATTTTGCTTTATTACATGCCAGTCCACTAGGGGGCACCATCATGACAGTAGCACATGTGGGATTTATACAGTCTTTCATGTTGTTTGTTTTGGTGCTGAGCACAGCGTAATAAAGTTTACCAGAACCAAAAGAGGAGTTATTTTTACTGGTTAATACTTTTCTGCAGGTAAACGTAAAACTTTTGGTTCATAAAAAACATTTATGAGATAAGTAGGAGCTGCAGAAGACTGGTGAGCTCATATTTCATGATTGTTTAATATCTAATGCATTTTTTAAATATATCAATCATAAGGGCTTCATTATGTACAAATCTTTTACATTTGATGCTGTAGCACATAATAAATGTAACAGTTCTATGCTTTTCTTATGTTTTCTGGGTTTCCTAGTCTCTACTGACAGAAAACCGTCAGACGTGTTTGACGTCTGACGGTTGGGGATGGGGATTTTCGCCGACCTGTCCCGGTCCAATGTGGTTGCAGGTGGCGTTGGAGCTGCAGCCGCCTCGGTCTTGCAGCTCACAGTTGTTGATTTCCACGCAGACCGTCCCGTCGCCCGTCCATCCCTCGGCGCACACACACGACACGTTACCTGGAGCCACGAACACACAATCGGCCTGCGGGGCGAGAGGGACGGGGCGGTCACCACACTCTGACGGCGTCAAACACACATCATCATCTGAGCTGCTCTGCAGGAACTGTGTCTGAGGTGTGAGCGGTGCGGAGCGGCCGGCCTTACGTTGGCGTCGCAGCCGCCGCGGCTGCTCTTCAGGCACAGGTTGATGGGAGAGCAGGAGTGGCCGTCGCCTTCATATCCGTCCCTGCAGATGCACCTGGAGCAACGCAGAGCAGGAGGACGAGCTGAGGAGACGCTGGTTCCACACCGGACAGACTCAGTTCGATTGGGGATTAAAGCTGCAACTTTTGTTACATTTTCAGCTGCTGTGGTTCTCTTTCAAACTGCACCGCGTCAAACAATTCAAACTGGTTGAAAATCCTGTTCCATGATGCCTAATCCTCATCCAATCCTTCCTCAGATTTTTTTTCTGTGGTTGACCTTTCAGATGCATTCTTCTCTGTTCCTGTGGATCCAGTCGGCTTTGGTTTGCCTTTCAGTTTGAGGGAAAATCATGAGACTTCTCTCTGTTGTGACAGTTTAACTACTAACTGCACTGAAGGCTTGTTCATTACTAATCGTCTTAGAATCTCTCCACTATGCAGTTCGGGAGGAGAAAGGCTCTCGTACTTCAAGCATCAAACCAGTTAATTTAAGGATGCTTATTGGCTCCCCAAAAACGGATAAAAACCTGGAAAATTGGACGATATGATCCTAGCACTTACCGTGTTTCCCCGATAGTAAGACACCCCCGATTGTAAGACGTATCAGGGGCTTCAGGGGGGTCGGCTAATATGAGCCGTACCCCGAAAGTAAGACGTACCCCGAAAGTTACGAAAGTAAGACATACGTCTTACTTTCGGGGTAACACGGGGTATTGCCGCCTCCCTCTCATCTAGCTGTGCGCCGCCTCCTGCCCACGTCCGCACCGTCTCCCTCTCCATACGTCACCGCGCCGTCCCCTGCACTTCCTTTTATAAAACTGTTTTGTGGTGAATACAATACTGTTCAGGTTGTTAATAAATGTTAATTTTATGGTTAAAAGAAAAAATTTGACAATTTTTTTCCAATATAAGACATACCCCGAAAGTAAGACATAGTGGGGCTTTTGGGGATAAAAAGAAAGTAAGACACTGTCTTACTTTCGGGGAAACACGGTATCAACAACTCATAGGCGGAGCTGAGCGCACTGCAAACACAAATAAAGTCCTGGCCGGAACTCTGTACGTTAAATAATAAAACATAACTTAATGAAGCTTCGAGGCAGATACATTTTCCTGCAAGAACTTCAATAATCGAGGAACTCGAGTCATTCGAGGAATCGTTACAGCCCTAGTCGACATAAAAATCTCAAAGCCTCACTTGTAGTCGAGGCCGGTGTGTGTGCAGTAGGCATGGATGTGGCAGTGAGCCAGCAGGCCGTCCGCGTTGCAGGGCGTGGCCGTCCTGTCGCAGTAATCTCCGAAGAACCCGTCCGAACACGACCCCCTCCGACACACGCCGCCGCTGCCGGGCCGGTTGTCGCACAGGCCGTGGACGCAGCGACACTCTGAGGGTCAGGACACCAGAAACCACACTCTGGGTTCAGACCGCCAATAAAACATCAACTTTAACTCTGATTGAAGTCGGAAAACCAAAGTAATGACTTTTAAATTATTTAAATTTAATCGTTTCAGATCAAATGGCGGTCAGGAGGAAGAGGAGGAGTTAACCTTCGTCGCAGTTTTCTCCATGTTTGGACGGATCTGAGCAGATGTGACAGGCGATTCCTTTGAAACGCGGGTGACAGCTGCAGGAGCCGTTACCATGGATACCGTCGAGGCACTGAGGACGGGACAAACAGCATTGACAGTCGGCCAATCAGGAGACAGCGGCAGCTGGGCTCGGCGTTCCTCACCGTTCCTTTGTCGTAGCAGGGATGCTGGAAGCCTCCGATGCAGGGCTTGCAGTCCGGACCGTAGAACCCGCTGCAGCACTGCGCCACCTGCAGGCAGAGGCGGCTCAGCACAACCCTGGAACAGCATTCACTACCCCACATTGCAGCAAACACGCAAGCAAAGTCGAAAAAAACTAAATTCTCACCAAGTGAGACTCGTTCGAGCATAGAACTGTTCAAAAGAATCATGAACGTTCATGAATGACACAAAACTCCCAGCAGTTTTGATCATAAAAGTAATCCTCATTTTCTTTCCATCTTCTGTTTTTCTTAAGTGACTTGTCTATAAGCCACTTACCCATTGTTATTTTTAAACACAATCCTTTTGTAAGCTAGCTGTAGCGTCACACTTTGAGCTCAAGTAGGTTGTTTACATGCAGTACCTTGCGGACCACTAGAGGGCACCAGCGGACCACCAGTGGTCCGGGAACCACAGTTTGAGAAAGACTGCTATATAGGAAATAAAACGAGGATTCAACAGGTTGTAACCTGAGACCTTTCAGATAAAAATGATTGAATTTCTCCTGGTTCCAGGTTTTCTAGACTACAGAAGACTGATTCCCTGGAGAATAAAGACCCTGTGATGATGACTGAGAAACAAGCTGTAGTTTCCATTTCACCAACAGCCTGACCAGAAACCAGAGTTCATATGTAAGGAGTCTGAGCTGCAGTTCCTGCTCTCACCTGCTTGGTGGCGTTGCAGTATTTGGCGCAGCCTTTGTTGTGCGTTTGTCCAAAAGGAAGGTTCGCGTACTCGCAGCCGATCTGATGACTCTCCTGAGAAAAACAAACAGGAAAATCTGAACAAGTGTTTGAAGTGATTAGGATCACAGGAATCAGAAACTTTTCACTTATTTCCCACGACTGAAATGAGAACAATCCTGCGTCACTTTCCAGGATTCACTGTGAATTTACTGCAGGAAGGAAACAAAAATCTGCCCCTCTATGTGAATAATGAATATTTACCATTTCCTCGCTGCCTTCAGGACACTCAGTCTGGTCGAAGAAGCTGCAGTGAACACAAGGACCCTAAAAAAACAAATCAGCCTTTAGTTTCATCTGGAGATGCACCGATATGAAAACCTATTAATACCAATATATATATATATATATGTATATATATATATGCTGCTCAAAAAAATAAAGGGAACACTTAAACAACACAATATAACTCCAAGTAAATCAAACTTCTGTGAAATCAAACTGTCCACTTAGGAAGCAACACTGATTGACCCGACGAGGGTCCCCATTGTCAATCAGTGTTGCTTCCTAAGTGGACAGTTTGATTTCACAGAAGTTTGATTTACTTGGAGTTATATTGAGTTGTTTAAGTGTTCCCTTTATTTTTTGAGCAGTGTATATAAATTACATATATACTTCTCTACTCTTAACAATAAACAATAAAACCACGGCCGACTTTGCTGCAGCCAAACTCCTAAAATCCTTCTTCATAGTCTCACACTGGAAGTGTCCCTGAGGGATGCTGAGATTTAGATATTTAATTATCTAAAGCTTTAGATAAATAAATACACTTTATCAGGATGTACACTAAAGTTTTACAAAAGATGGGAATCTTTGTATTCCTATTTTTCAAACTTTGAGGTTTTGCCTGAAGGTGCCAGTTGTCGGGATCTTTTGCTTTGGTTATGAATCAGATATCTGATTCATCGGATATTTTCAAATATCTGATGTGAGGTTTTCTGTGTTGACTTGAGCTCAGATGTGAAGGAGAGTTTGGGTTTTATTTTTAATTTAACTTTTTTCCTTTTGTTGAAAAAGCAACAATGAAGGACTGAAACTGATGCATTGTTTCTTTGATGCACTATTTTGCCTGTATTGTACTGTTTAGTGTATAAATAGGCGTATATATACAGTTCGAATTATATTTTGGATTTTGTTTGATTGGCTCTAATAAAAATATGTGGAAAACCCCCACAATCCTTTGCTGCATCACCAGGTTTCATGGGGTTTCCTGGCGTCTCACCACGGTGATCTTGCTCTTTGTGGTGTCGCAGCGGTGCGGCAGGATGGGCAGGATGGAGGGCGGGTACAGCAGCCCGTCGATCATGTGGATGACGCCGTTGGAGGCCATGATGTTGGAGCCGGTCAGGTGGACTCCTTTCTCCCCCAGCAGGACTTCCCCCTGCGCGGCAGCAGGACACGCCGTTCGACAAACACTCACTCGGGCTTCGTCAACCAATCAGAGGCACTCACAGTGTCGGAGGCAGAGATGGTGACCAGCTGATTGGCCATCGTCCGGACTTGAGGAAGGGCGGCCAGGTCATCTGTTGTGAGCTGCAGAGAGAAAAACGATGCGGCATCAAGATCCCGGCCCAGCTTCCTGCTGGAGGCCAAAACCTTCCTCACTGACGAAGACGAGCATTGGTTTTAGCTGTTATCAATATAATGAACTACATCTTAAATGTTCGCCTGATATGTAAAAGAAAAAGGGGCGCAGTTATTGTCAACACTGTGACAACTAGAGAACAAGGTCAGGAAAAAGTCTGGGGCTCTGTGGAGGCGCTGGGGTAAAACACAACCCCATGAGGCGGCCTCAGTCCTCGACGCGGCCACCGCAGGTTCGATTCCCGACCTCGTGACCTTTGCTTCATGTCTGACCCACTTTTCCTGTCTAACGACTCTCAAATAAAGGCCACCTGAGCCAAAAGAAAAAAAAGTTTGAGGATTTTTCACTCATTTCTTCCTAAAATGTAATCATTACATGACACTGAAGGTTACAAACAAATGCTTTGTGGAGGTTGTCTATATTTTTTCAACTGAATTAGGACTATTTTGCACAGCTGAATCCAAAACTGACATCCATTTTTCTCAATCAGGTCAGGTTTTTATTCTAACTTGATTTAGAGAAATCTGATCCTCTGACTAAATTGATGACATTTTTGTGACGTTATCGGTTCATTTCCATTAATATTTTTCATCCAAAAAATGTTGTAGGAGAAAAAATAATAGTTTTCAAACATAGTGTATTAATTAAATGATTTTTTTTTGATTTCTCTAAGTTAAGTAATAAACACTGATGAAGTGCATGTAAACTGAACATTTCGTCTCCACTGTGCAAAATCCAGGGCATGAACTTCGGTTTCTTCGACCGCCTCGTATTTTCAGCAGCAGGAAAGTCTCTCTTCAGACTCCTGCAGTAATCATGGCTGCATTCCAGCAAACCAAACCAACATGTAGCTTTCTTCAGAAAGTTGATCTGATTGAGCAAAACCAATGTGAGTTTTGGATTCAGCACATCAACATCACCATAAATCATCTGAAAAAAACCAAGACAGTTTTTTGGCTGTTGACAGTTTAATATAACACTGAAAAATAAGAGCAGCTTCTCTGCTGTTATTTGTAATAAATGCTGTTTTTACCCTAAAACAAGTATGTAATTATTCTTTTTGCTGAACCATAAAGGATTGATGGATGTGTTTACAGCGTGTTTACGGTGTTTTTACAGAGTGTCAGGAGTGTCGTTTCTTACAGCAGCCTGCGAGAAGACGTGATGTCTGAGCAGCTCCTGGAGTTTCTGCTTGGCCTGAAACAGAAGCAGATGAGCTGCAGCAGCTGATCAGACGGTAATCTGTGCTCTCCTCCGCCTCCGGCTTACGCTGTTCAACATGTAGAGGATGCTGCCGTCTCGGGCCCGGTCCACCGCCTCGTTGGTGGGGACGAACACGGTGAGAGGTCCGGGTCCGCGGAGAGGAGGGGGGGAACCGCAGTTCTGTGAACGTGAAACGTGGGATTTATAAAGGAACATCAAAACGCCCCTCTGACCTCCAACAACACAGTTAAAATGCATTTCTTATTGTATGGAAACATAGAAATTGTGAGATTGACAAAGTTTTGCACACATTTGTAAAGGAAACGCAGGTTTACAGGGTGACACTTTATATGAAGGTGTGTACAAGTCTAACATGAGACAGTCATAAATATGAAGGAGTCTTCAAGTGTGTGACTGTCTCATTCTGTAAATAATGATGCAAAGTTGACACTGAATTGACTTTTAATGCAACTTTTATTTACCAAATAATGCAAAGTTAACACTTTTAATGCAAATTTTAATGCAACTATGAGTTAAAAATGTCATTATTTACCGAATGACACTTCATGATAGCAGTCAGACATTAATAAGACTCCTTCATGTTCATCAGTGTTACGTCAGTCACATCCCTTCAAATTAAGTGTTTCCCAATGCAGACACGTTAAAGATCCAACTTCTGTTTACTAACAAAAACAAAGATCAGAACAAAAACTATCCTGTTTACACAAATCGAATCAATTTGGCAAAACTTTTTTCTCACCAGAAATTAAGAACAATAAAGACTTTCTGCAGAACGTTGCTATGCATCTTTTCGCTGAGCTTTAACCCTTTCATGCATGAATTATGATCCTTTGTGTCAGGATTCAGGGCTGCACAGTGGCGCAGTTGGTAGAGCTGTTGCCTTGCAGCAAGAAGGTTCTGGGTTCGATTCCCGGCCCCGGTCTCTCTGCATGGAGTTTGCATGTTCTCCCTGTGCATGCGTGGGTTTTCTCCGGGTACTCCGGTTTCCTCCCACAGTCCAAAAACATGACTGTCAGGTTAATTGGTCTCTCTAAATTGCTCCTAGGTGTGAATGTGTGTGTGCATGGTTGTGTGTCCTGTGTGTCTCTGTGTTGCCCTGCGACAGACTGGCGACCTGTCCAGGGTGACCCCGCCTCTCGCACAGAACGTCAGCTGGAGATGAACCAGCAACCCTCCCGACCCCACTGAGGGACAAGGGTGCAAGAAAATGGATGTATCAGGATTTTTTTTCCAATTTTTTTTTATTTTCTTAAAGCATAAAAAAAGGTAGGAAAAAATATTTTGTAAACATTTTTTTTAGGTGATTAATTGTAATTTTCTCGAAATACAAAGTTGTTATTTAAAATACATTAGTAGTATTGTTTTTTAGGGGTTATCTGAAGTCAATATTTTTTTTACCGCATGGCGTGCTTTTTTTGTCTGTCGGCCATATTGGATTTAACAAAAATAATTTCTTGCATTTGCAGCTGATGGCCAGTAGTTGATGGTGTATTTTATGATGCATTAGTGTCCACTTCAGTGGTCTGTGTGCATTTATAACATAAAAATCCACAAGAAAATGGCTTTTAGATAGCTGTCCATTGTAGTGACCATATGCATGAAAGGGTTAAATGAGAAACAGAAGCCCTTTTGACTCCAATGGCAGCACTCAGATTAAACTCTGGCAAAGATTTAATCCACCAAAGCAGGAATATACACTAGTACAAGAATACAACTGCAAAACCGCTGGAATACAATCAGGGATGAAACCACTGAAGTGCAAAACATTTTCATTTTAATTGTATTTTCTTACGTTTGACTTTATAGCTGGTCTTTAGGTATTTGTCTTCCAATAGCACATAACCACCGAGTCTTATTTTCAAATTTCCTGTAAACTTTAAACATTTTCAACTCATAAACACGACGGGCCACTGATGACGGTCCTGGCGCCGCTAACGCCAGACTAGCATGTTTTCTGGGGGGAAAATGTGGCGTTTACACTCACATCAACCAGAGACAGGAAGCGGTTGAATTTCTCATCTTTCCTCAGGATCTCCCCGATCGTCTTGTCAGCGAACTGGACAGAGAAGCAGAAAATGGTCCGAAACGTTTCGCTGAGAGGAAGCGCGGCAGAACGGGGCAGCAGAACCGACCCGCTCGTCCCGGGCCGGCCCGTCAGGAAGGCTGCCTGTGATTGGCCGGTCGATGAGGTGGATGACGCCGTTGGCTGCGGGCAGGTCTGCCTGGATGATGGTGAACGGCCTGCTGGGATCGCTCATCAGGATGAACTTCTGCAGAGAAACAACCCGTCTCTCCTTCAGACTGAACCAGACCTCGCTAAAATAGATTATTATTCACTAAAATATATTAATATTGAAAACTTAGACTGATGTTTTGAAGCCATCATCTATAAATTAGTCAAAGTTTATTTATTTAGCACATTTGCAACAACCTTAGCTGGCCAAAGTTCTTCACAACAGTCACAACATCACAGATAGAAACAAAAAATAAATGCAAGTTTGGTAAAAATAAGAAGACAATTTTATACCAAAAAATAATAATATGAATGAATGAAAAACCAAAACATACTTAAAATTTACCTGCAGCAATTTCCAAAAAATTCACATCAGTGAAGTACTAACATCCTCCTTTTTTATTTTTATTTTTTTAATTGTGAGGATTTAACTACAGAATATTTAATCTAAAAAAAAAGAAGAGAAATATTGCTTTGGTTCTCTTTTCAGTTTCCTGTCTGATTAATAAATTATTTTTATTATTGCCAACAGTAATAAGTAACTATATATTAATTATATACTTCTGTTGTATACATGATTTAAATTTATTTGAGGGCAGCGTTTTAGTGCTTGGCTCTATGCAGAAGGTTTAATTTGACATGAAATGTTGAAGTTACCTGAACATTTCTGCCTCTCTGAACCTGATCCAACAGGCCTGAGGTCAAAGGTCAGCCACACTGAATAGGGAAGTGGCTAAAGGCGAAAGGTTTGATTCTGAGCAGCTGTAAATATCTTCTCAGAGGAGCTTGACTTTACACACCTGCTGTCGTAAACATGCCAGAGACAGGAAATGATGCATGCATTGAAGCTCCGCCCACTCTCCGTCAGGCTGACAAACAGAGAAGTTTTCCTTTCTTGCTTCTGACTGATAAAGAACTTCAAGAAAACAGCTGAAAGATTCATATCAACGGCATAAACTGGAGACAAGGACGCAGGGAACTCTGACGTACTGGGTTTGAACTCCTTCAACCTGAAAAGCTACAACCTGGGAGAGCTCAGCTCAAAGTGAAAGTAACTCTGCGCCTTCCCTACAGAGGAACCTGCTTCGTCTTTAGCTGCATTCAGAGACAACATGTCTTCCAGGCCTGAGGAGGATCTGTCCTGCCCCATCTGCCAGGACATCTTTAAGGACCCGGTGGTCCTGACCTGCAGCCACAGCTTCTGCAG
Organism: Poecilia reticulata; assembly: GCF_904066995.2. NCBI lineage: Eukaryota > Metazoa > Chordata > Actinopteri > Cyprinodontiformes > Poeciliidae > Poecilia > Poecilia reticulata. The sequence goes on from NC_088834.1 coordinate 3,816,586, forward strand.
AGCCTGCCTGCAGACCTGGTGGAGGGGGAAGAAAACGCAAGAGTGTCCCGTCTGCAAGAGGAAGTCGTCCCGCAGCGACCCGCCTCGCAACCTGGCCTTAAAGAACCTGTGTGAGGCCTTCACAGCCGTGGGGCTGTCGGAGCATCTCTGCACTCTGCACTCTGAGAAGCTCAAGATCTTCTGCCTGGACCACCAGGAGCCGGTGTGCGTCATCTGTCGGGACTCCAGGATCCACAGCGAGCACCGGTTCCGGCCCGTGGACGAGGCGGCGCAGGAGTACCGGGAGGAGCTGCAGAAGATCCTGAAGCCTCTGCAGGACAAGCTGACCGTCCTGCAGGACGCCAAAGCGGACGGGGACCAAACCCTGAAGTTCATCAGGCTGCAGAGCCAGCAGACCGAGAAGCAGATCAAGGAGCAGTTTCAGAAGCTGCACCAGTTCCTGCAGCAGGAAGAGAGGGCAAAGGTCGCCGCTCTGCAGCAGGAAGAGGCGAAGAAGAGTGGGGTGATGAAGGAGAAGGTGGCGGCTCTGAGCAGAGAGATCGCGGCTCTGTCAGCCGCCATCACAGCTGCGCAGGCGGAACTGAAGGCCGCAGACGTCTCCTTCCTGAAGAACTACCAGGAAACGGTGAGGAGGGTCCAGCAGCGCCCCCTTCAGGACGACCCGCAGCCCGTCCCCGGAGCGCTGATTGACGTGGTCCAGCACCTGGGCAACCTGGCCTTCAACATCTGGAGCAGCATGAAGCGGGTCGTGTACTACAGCCCCGTGGTTCTGGACCCGAACACGGCGGACCCGGAGCTCGTCCTGTCCAGTGACCTGAGCAGCGTCCTGTCCGGAGACCGGAAGCAGCTGCCCAAGAACCCGGAGAGGACCCGGTTCTCCTGCTCCGTCCTCGGCTCGCAGGGCTTCGCCTCGGGGACGCACGGCTGGAACGTGGACGTCGGGGAGAACCGGGACTGGGAGCTGGGCGTGCTGGGGGATGCCGTCCAGCCGGGCGGAGCCCCGGCGGCGCAGCTGTGGAGGATCTCCTTCTGCCACGGGAAGCTCACCGCGTTCTCCGGATCAGAACCGGAGACGGAGCTGCCGCTGAAGGCGCCGGTGAGGAAGATCGGCGTCCATCTGGACGTGGACAGGGGGAGGCTGTCCTTCTGCGACCGCGGCACCAACGCCAACATACACACCTTCACACACAGCTTCAGCGCCACGCTGTTCCCCTACATTTACACCGAGGACCCGGTGCCGGTCCGGCTCCTCCCGGCCAGCGTCTCGGTGAGCGTCAACAAAAACGCCGGATAAGATCCACAGGTTCGACAGAAGGTTTATGTCAGCGTTCACACACAGTTTACCATCTCTGAGCTGAAACTCCCTCATTCTACTGGAGACATTTTGTCCATTTTTGATGTTCAACAGGGGTGCACCGATTTATCGGCACCAATTTCCTTCATTTTAGGAGGTCGGTGATCGACTGACTCTTTCATGTGAAGCTGATCCTATTTGCTGATCTTTTCTACCTCAGCAAAGATCTAAAAATCATCCTGTGTCCTCTTCTGCTCTGCAGTGCGAGGTTTGACCCCGCCCACCAGGTCATGTTTAAAGTTAACAACAGTCGCCTCACTGCCACCAACTCAGCAACTTTAGCGACATTTCAGACAAAAAAGTCAGAATCTGTCAAAGTCTGAATTGGCAGGTCAGGCTTTTTAAAGATCGGCGATCAGCTAGGTACTGCAATCGGTGCACCCCTAATTTTTAATATAAATTCTTAATCAAATCTCTAAAAAATAAGCAACTTGCTGGTCTTTAGGTGCAAAATATGAAGCTTGGATGACAGAAAAAATGTTTTCTAATCATCCGAATTCGGGGTGGGCGATATGGACTTAAAGTTTTATCAAGATATTTTGTGAAACATTTGTGATATTGATGAAAGTGAGGATAAAAACTATTATTTCTCCTTTTTTAGTTAACTGTGTGACCGTGTGTCGGTAATCATAATCCCACAAACACAAATACTGCGCTTGAAAAACGTTCCCATTTGTTATAGGCTACGCTTCTTAAGGAAAGCTGCATTTTCAAATTTATTGGTATTTATTGATGCTTTTAATAAACAAACAATGGAGAAAATGTCAAACTAACAATCCTGCCAATAAGGACAGTTTTGGGTGGTTTTAAGCATCATTAACTGGAATTTAGTGACAATGATAAATCAAAATTCTTATAAGAAATTTATCACAATAAATGATAAACGATATGATACGATATGATACGATACGATAGTTTGAATCAAAACTTTATACCGAACATCTGAATCAGCAATAAGAAAACTGTCTGAAACATGAAAATGTTTCTTTAATTTTCTTTGTCTTTCCAGCCTTACAGATCTCTGTTTCCTCCAACCCAAAAGTTGTTTTTATCAGGTTCTGGGTTCTGACAGACATTCGGGTCCAGTTCAGATAAAGGTGGTTCTGTTAAGGGACTCAGATCTGACAGAAACATTTTGGGTTTTTTATCAGATGTTTTTTATCTGCAGAGGTTCAAATAATTACATTATGAATATTATGAACCTGCAGGAAACACACCATGAAGTTGTGCAATGCGCTTTTATCTCATTTTAATGGATGTTAATGAATATTCAGTACAAGGTTTTCGGTGAATAGTTTTATTTAGTTCAGTTTTGAGGTGTGATTTTAGACAAAAAAGCTAAATATTGAAGTTACTTGATTTGATTTTAAAAATGAGGAAATAACGTCTGAATGAAGATTATAATCTGTTGAGCTTTAATTGTCATTTTCCCTGATTAATGTGAAATTATGTTCCTGGGTATAAAAATTACGGAAATCTTCTGTTTTGGGAGGCGGTGAAAAAAGACAAACCTATTTATTCATTTATGTAAACAAAATAATTGACCTCTAATAATTTGGTATAAAATTAAATGTTTTTATAAAAGGTGATGAAATCATTTTAAAATTGTTTTTTTTTTAAAGATATTTCCATTTATCAGCTAATTTTAATTTTGGGATGAATAAAAATCTAATAAATTTTATCGGCTTCGTGTTTCTTCATGAAATTTTTTTCTTACATCTTAATCTTAATAATCTCCCAGCAGCTTTGAATCGTGATTTATCGCTGACAATTGATCAGCTTCCTGGTTCTAGAAAGGTTCTGAGAAGGAAGAATGGCCCAGTTCTGGTTCTGGAGGAATCGACGGGTCACCTTGTTGGCTTTGACTCTCAGCTTTCCTCCGCCATAGAGGCTGAAGTCTCGGCCCTCCAGGTCCCGGTAGAGGTGCTGACCCAGGATCAGGTGGTTCCTGCACACCGTCTCCTCGTTAATGCCCTGCAGACGGAGCAGATCGGGTTCAGCCACACGGGCCTCGACAGCAGAACCGACCCACAGAACCCACTTTAACAGATAAAACTCTTTAAATGTAGGATTATAATCTGAATCGATCAGCTATAAACGGATCTTTTCTCAACGTTAAAGCTGCATGCTGAGTTCAGAGATGTTAAAATAAGGCTTTCTGTGGTTCTGATCGGGTTCTGGACCTAATTTATCGTCTAAACACCACCGTTAGTCTTTGATCAGTGATAAATGAGCCAAAATTATCTGCAGAAAGTTCAAACTAACGAGGTTCTGAGCTCAGATCCAGACCCGGGTTTTCATCTCAACAAATCTAGTTGAGTTTTGACAAAGTCCAATCTGTGACCCGGTTCTGACAGAATCAACCTGAACAGGAAGCTGGACCCACACTCAGAGGTTCTTTGAAGAGCGGGAAGAAAGCAGTGAAGGGTCCAGAATGACTCAGAACCATGGGACATCCTCCCCCTGTAGAAACAGAAACAACAGCTTCACAGCAGAACACCCACAGAACCAGCAGCAGCAGATGGGTCCGAAAACCCAGATCTTTCACCCAGGAAGAAGACAATCAATCAGAGGAGGAGGAGAGCTGACCCGTCACCATGGAAACTGAAGCAGAGGCCCGGTTTCAAGCTTTACCTCCTGGGTGGAGTTTTCTTTAATTTACCGAACAAGGCGATGGCTCCGGTCAGGTTCTCCCTGTGGTTCCCCCTCTGGTTCAGCTCCACTAGGCTCACCATCAGGTTACCGTAGCAACGGTGTCCATCACCAATGAATCCCGGGTCGCACAGACACCTGGAGCAGAAGGATGAAGGTCAGTGCTGCTGCTCTGCTCTCACTCTGGGCTCTAGAGGGCGACAAAGTTCCTCTCCCTGGGTTCAGCGACACAGTTATGGTTCTGGAGAAACATTACGCCGCTCACTTTTCAAAACAAAACAAAACAAAACAAAACAAAACAAAACAAAACAAAACAAAACAAAACAAAACAAAACAAAAAACAGGAATGACTTCAATGAGGTCATTTTTATACAGAGATTCAAGCTGAAAACATCGAGTGTTCAAAAAGCTGTGAGTTTTTTTACATGAACTAAAGAATAAGGTTTAGGTGAGGTTAAAGTAACTGAAACGCACTTTGATTTATAAAGTTAAGTTCACTGAAATTAGTTACTCATCCATCCATTTTCTTGCACCTTTGTCCCTCAGTGGGGTCGGGAGGGTTGCTGGTGCCCATCTCCAGCTATCGTTTCGGGCGAGAGGCGGGGTACACCCTGGACAGGTCGCCAGTCTGTCACAGGGCAACACAGATACACACAACCATGCACACACACACTCACACCTAAGGGCAATTTGGTGAGGCCAATTAACCTGACAGTCATGTTTTTGGACTGTGGGAGGAAACCGGAGTACCTGGAGAAAACCCACACATGCACAGGGAGAACATGCAAACTCAATGCAGAAAGACCCCAGGCTGGGAATCGAACCCAGAACCTTCTTGCTGCAAGGCAACAGCTCTACCAACTGCGCCACTGTGCAGCCCTGAAATTAGTTACTCTACGAGTTAATTTATTGTTTCCAGTTAGAGTCCAGTGTGGATCCCTGGAGGGAGGAAGGAATGAGACCGAGCCATCTGACCTGGGATTCCCATCCAGCTCCGTCTGGCAGGTCGCCGTGGGGTCGCAGGTCACGTCTGTGCAGGCAGAGACCAACTGGCAGCCGTGCTCAGCGCTGCCGCCTACAGGCGACATGCCCAACATGCACTCACAGCTGGACTGAGACACAAGAAAACAGGAGAATTAAAACAGCGGCTGAGAGGCTAAAGGTTTCCTCTAGAGCCTGCTGAAGGGTTCCCTCAGATCCAGATCCAGGTTCCCTCAGATCTGGCTCAGATCTGGGGTTCTCTCAGAACCGAATCTGGATTTTCCAGAGCCAGCTCAGGGTGTCCTCAGAACCGGATTTGGGTTTTCTCAGATCATGCTCTGGGTTTCCTCAGACCCGGGTTTACTCAGATCCGGGTTTCCTCAGACCCGGGTTCACTCAGATCCGGGTTCACTCAGATCCAAGTTCCCTCAGATCTGGGTTCCCCCAGACCTGGGTTCCCTCAGATCCGGGTTTCCTCAGACCTGGGTTCACTCAGATCCGGGTTCACCCAGATCCAAGTTCCCTCAGATCCGGGTTTCCTCAGATCCGAGTTTCCTCAGACCCGGGTTCACTCAGATCCGGGTTCACCCAGATCCAAGTTCCCTCAGATCTGGGTTCCCCCAGACCCTGGTTCCCCCAGACCCTGGTTCCCTCAGATCCGGGTTTCCTCAGATCGGGGTTTCCTCAGATCCAAGTTCCCTCAGACCCGGGTTTCCTCCTCACCTTGTCGGGTCCTTTGAAGACGCAGACTGTGGAGTTGGCGGGACAACCTCCGTTGTTGACCAGGCAGGGGTTCTTGGGGATGCAGATCTTCCCGTCTCCGTCGTAGCCGGGTTTGCAGGTGCATCTGATGTTGCTGGCCTCCTTGGAGCACTGAGCGTTGGCGTCGCAGTCTCTCTGGGAGCAGGCGGCTGAGGACACACATAACTCAGCTCAGTCAGAGCTGATCTAAAGGCAGAGGTGACCTAAAGGCAGAACTGACCTAAAGGCAGAGGTGACCTAAAGGCAGAGGTGACCTAAAGGCAGAACTGACCTAAAGGCAGAGGTGACCTAAAGGCAGAACTGACCTAAAGGCAGAGGTGACCTAAAGGCAGAGGTGACCTAAAGGCAGAGGTGACCTAAAGGCAGAGGTGACCAAAAGGCAGAACTGACCAAAAGGCAGAGGTGACCTAAAGGCAGAGGTGACCAAAAGGCAGAACTGACCTAAAGGCAGAGCTGATCTAAAGGCAGAACTGACCTAAAGGCAGAGGTGACCTAAAGGCAGAGGTGACCTAAAGGCAGAGGTGACCTAAAGGCAGAACTGACCTAAAGGCAGAGGTGACCTAAAGGCAGAACTGACCTAAAGGCAGAGGTGACCTAAAGGCAGAGGTGACCTAAAGGCAGAACTGACCTAAAGGCAGAGGTGACCTAAAGGCAGAGGTGACCTAAAGGCAGAACTGACCTAAAGGCAGAGGTGACCTAAAGGCAGAGGTGACCTAAAGGCAGAGGTGACCTAAAGGCAGAACTGACCTAAAGGCAGAACTGACCTAAAGGCATCACTGCCTTTAGGTCACCCAGACTAAACAACAAACGCTCCGCTTTGAGAACCTTCTTGCTCTGCAAAGGTTTCATGAAGCTCTTTTATCCACAGTCTGAGGCGCACCTCACCTAGACACCTGTTGTCCTTCATCTTCCTGTATCCAGGCAAGCAATCGCAGTCGGCGTCTTCAGCTTCTCCTTTGCAGTAGGAGTAGGAGCTGCACTTCCGGCACCCTCTGCTCACTGCCGACACACACAGCAGGGTTGGAAATGCTGCCAACAACTCCTGCCTCAAAGCTGCACTTTTAACTTTTACTAACAATATATATTTTTATAGAAGTCGTGACAGTTTGACAAATAATCTATGAAACATATAAATCTCCTCTGTGCTTACTAGAAACAACCAATCAGAGCCAGGTTTCGGGTCTTAGCGCTGTTAATCACAATCTCATGTGGAGGTGTTCACCCCACTATGCTAGTGACCTAGCTTGTGCTAGTTAGCATAGCCACCGATGACAGCAGATCAACGGTTTTCCTGTAACGGTAAGCTGTTTCTCCGCCATTAGCACATTTACCAGCAAATACATGAGGATGATTGACAGCACTAAGACCCTCTTTATGGCTCTGATTGGCTGTTTTCAATAAACAATAAATCAGTTAATAAATTAAAACAAGCTAAATTATTTCCATTTGCACAATTTATTGTTTTTTTCTATCAGAAACTTGATAAAGTCTTCAGTCTGGTACTTTGGTCTCAGCTAAACCTTATTTTGAAGGACAATTATGTTTACAGAGATTCCACAATTGATTTTAGTTTGTTGATCTGATTTGAGTTTATTGTTCTTACATTATTTTACCAGAATATTTCTTAAAAATGGTCTCAAAACAACAATATTATCGTTTATTGCGATAACTTCTGGGACAATTTATCATCCAGCAAAGTTTGTTACGGTGACAGGCCTCCACCTGATGATGACATCATCAGCTGCAGCCCAGTTTGAAGCAACGTTTAGCCCCTCACCTTGGTCACAGCGCCCCCCAGTGTACGGAGGCTGACACCAGCACTGCCCATCACCGTCGGGGCCCTTGTTGCACACTCCGTTGACACAGTCACACTCTGGACACACACAAAGTCCTCAGAGTCAGGCTGCAGCTTGTTCTCTCTTCAGCCACTAAAGCACAGGATGCAGAACTGAAAACATTAAACTGGATCAATGTTATTTAGCACAGGAGCCTGGCCCTGATCTGAGGGAGGAATCAGGATGCTACAGACAGCTGCGTCTCCTCCAGCTAGCTGCTCAGCCAGTCATTATGTTCTGCTGATGAACCATCATTTCATCCAGGTGTGTCGAACCAGAGAGAGAAGAGAAACCTGGACACGACGAGACAGAGCGCATACCTTTATCACACTTCTTCCCAAATGCATTCGGATTCTTACACTCCTGACAGGCAAAGCCAGAGAAACCCTCCTGCAGAAAGAAACAAACATTTTTATTCTATTATTTATAAAAACACAGAAAGTGCTGACAGCTTTCCTCTGGAACGGACATATCTGGGGTTCAATAAAGTGAATGTAGTCGCAGCTGAAGGCTGATGTGTCAGCTTTCTAAATGGCTTTCAGGGGTTTATTATCCATTAAACCTAAACATCTCAGAGAATGGGATCAACACCGGAGCAGACAAATGAGCCGCCGCTCTGGTCCGGTCCTGAGTTTAAAGGGGCAGTATTACGTAAAATCCACTTTTTTCAGCTTCACGTCATGTTATAATTTTATTCCCTCATGAAAAACATACCTGGAGTCTTCCTTCGATTCTTTTATTCAGCTGTGAGAAATACTTAATCTCCATGGCAACCATTCAGCTGTGTAAAATACCTGGGTGGACCTAGCTCCGCCTTCGAGGTGTAGATTATCTCCCACTCAGCTCCTTCAGACTAGCCAGCAACAATTAGCAAACATATGGTGGAACTGCTGAGCTCATTATAGAAGCTACATGTCAGAGCATCGCTGGTAAAAACGTTGTTAAAGGGTTAATAGAGGAGCCATGTTGGGATGACTTCCTGAAGGCGGAGCTTCAGAAAGGGCAGGGGATTTTTAAAGAGACAGAGGCCCAATTTCAAGGCATTAAATCTGGAAATAAAATTTATTTTCAATCATATTTTATATATATAGCACTTTTATAGAAACTGAAGGTAACATAGTTACTTGATTATGCTATGAAATGGACCTCAGTGCCTGGAAAACACATAGTACTGGCCCTTTAACATGAGGAACGCGTCGCGGCCCTCAGGTGCGCTCTGACCTTACAGATGCAGGTCCCGTTGCCGACATCTCCGTCCACACAGTCACCGTTGTAGTTGCAGATCCTTCCTGACCAGCTTGGGCATGCTGCGCACACACACACACACACACACACACACACACACACGGAGGAGGTCACAGATCTGGTATGCTGTGGTGATCAAACAGCATCAACTGCAGCAACACGCGGCTCTCAGGAATGCTGAGCAGATAAAACTAAGACAGAAGAAGCACTTCTTCAGGTTTTGGGACTTTGGTTACTTTCTTAACATTTTCTAAGCTCAATGGTTGGTTAAGAATGGCTTTTGAACTGATGAGTAGAGCTGAGTGATAATAGTAAAAAATATTTAAAAGTATGGTATATTTTAAAATATTTTTTAACATCAAAAATGATATTCCACATTTTCTGCTTTTTTTTGTGCAAATAAATTTTTTGTGCTTTCTTTTATAAATAGTCACTGGAGTAAGAAATATATTCATGTATACATTTATACAAAAACTATTTCAAAGAAAATATAAAATACACAAATAAATATAAATGTAAACTAATTTTGGCCAACAAAAAATTATCTGTTATCAGTTAAATAAAAATACTTAAATACAAAATGCACTGATTGCAGTTTTCTGGCTGATCGCCGGTTATCGATCTTTAAAGAGTGTTAGCTGACCGTTTTGATTTTGGCCAATACCTTTTTTTTTGTCTGAAAGGTTGTTACATATAGTAAGAACGTTGCTGAGTTGGTAACAGTGGAGTTAACTGTTAACTGCAAACATGTAGACGTAGGCCTGTCACGATAACAAATTTTGCTGGATGATTAATTGTCTAAAAAATTATTGCGATAAACGATAATATTGTTTCAAGACCTTTTGACACTGATTTAATGGAAATGACGTAATAATGCATGCGATTTCCTGATAGATGCACTTTATTTTCAAAAGAACACGTAACACTGGAACTGATAAACTAAATAAACAAGACAACCAAAAACAAAAATAAAATGGATTCTCAGTCTCCATTAACAAAAAACGTACTTGAATAAAAACTAAACAACATAAAGCCAGAAAATGGGCCGACAGTCGGCGACAACTACCAACCTAACCTAGAGTTACTGTTTAGTCCATCCATCCATTTTCTTTACACCCTTGTCCCTCAGTGGGGTCAGGAGGGTTGCTGGTGCCTCTCCAGCTAACATTCCGGGCGAGAGGTGGGGTCACCCTGGACAGGTCGCCAGTCTGTCGCAGGGCAACACAGAGACACACAACCATGCACACACACACTCACACCTAGGGACGATTTGGAGAGGTCAATTAACCTGACAGTCATGTTTTTGGACTGTGGGAGGAAACCGGAGTACCCGGAGAAAACCCACCATGCACAGGGAGAACATGCAAACTCCATGCAGAAAGGCCGGGGCCGGGAATCGAATCCCGGCCCTTCTTGCTGCATGGCAAAAGCTCTACCAACTGCTCCACTGTGCAGCCCGCTATGTTTAGTCATGCTGTATAAATCCGTTGATTCATACGTATCCACATTAATGTGCTCCGTGTTAGCTCAGAAAGCCGGTAGATAGTGTGTGGGGTTTGGATCAGAAAGCAGGTTGTGCACTGAACTCAGGGACGAAAGTATCTCTCTGTCCCATCATGATGATGAACCAGGTCCAGTTCCATCACAGGATAGATGCAAGGGCGTCAATCCCATCTCATTATTGGAGGATAAGAAGATGATAAGAAATAAACTTTTTTTGTTTTTTTTTATTGCCAGCTGATAGATGCTAGACACACAACCATGCACACACACACACACCTAGGGACAATTTGGAGAGGCCAATTAACCTGACAGTCATGTTTTTGGACTGTGGGAGGAAACCGGAGTACCCGGAGAAAACCCATGCATGCACAGGGAGAACATGCAAACTCCATGCAGAAGGACTGGGGCTGGGAATCGAACCCAGAACCTTCTTGCTGCAAGGCTGTTGCCTTGCAGCAAGAAGGTTCTGGGTTCGAATAGGTAGGGGCCACTGTGCAGCCCCTACCTATTGAGCAGTGAAAGTGAATAAAATGTATTTATTTACTGGAGGGTTTTTTGTTAGTGCTGCAGAGCCCTGGAGGTCAGCCTGGAGACCAACAGGACTCGCTACGAAGCCACGGAGGTTGGACAGGACTTGCTATGAACCCCTGGAGGTTCACTTCTTTATTTAGAAGTAGCATTATTGATCCCAGTACCTTACAGTGCCTGTTTGGTAAATTTTCCTAACTGTATTGTAGCAGCCTCTGATCACACCGCTGAATTGCGTTGGCTTCTTCTGTGGCCGTTCTGAAAGCGACTGGCTGTCGTTGTGGGTTTCCTTTTCAGATGTCTGCTGGTTTTGCTGTTCCACTAATTTCCTCAGCATTTTTTTCATTTGTTCCACTTCAAGCTCCAAGTTTTTCTTTTCCTCTTCTAAGAAGTAGTTTACCTGTTTGAAGACAGAGTTTTTCTCCTCCAGAGCGGTGTTTTTCTCCTCCAGGGCAGTGTTATTCTCCTCCAGAGCGGTGTTTTCCTCCTCCAGGGCAGTGTTATTCTCCTCCAGAGCGGTGTTTTCCTCCTCCAGGGTGGTGTTTTCCTCCTCCAGGGTGGCGTTTTCCTCCTCCAGGGTGGTGTTTTCCTCCTTCAGTGCGGTGTTTATTTTCTCCGCGAGAGTGGTTTTCTTAGCCAAAACCTTCGTTTTCTGCCTCAGGTCGGATACTTTGTTGGTATAAACTGTCCTTTCTCCCTCCAAAACGAAGTTTACCTGCTCGTAAGCAGAGTTTTCATCCTTCAGGGCGGTGTTTTTCTGCTCCAGAGCCCTGAATTTTTGCATCAGGGCGGCAATTTTCTTGTCATAATCTGTGTTTTTCTTCTCCGTGGCAGATTTGATCTGCTCCAGTATGGCATCATTATCTTCTGAAGTTCTGTTTATGTCGATCAGTTTCTGTAATTTTTTGTCTTTCTCCCGAACCAGCTTGACTTTTTTAAGGGCTGCTTTTTCTAAGTTTATAACTTGAATTTTTAGCTCCTCGTTTGCTTTTATTATTGACGGTCTTTCAATGGACATCCTGCCAACTTCTTCCAAGATGGCATGGAGCTTCTGCGTCTCTTTTGCTAAGATCTGCTGTGTTGTGATCTGACTCATCATTAATCCTTTCTGTCTTGACAAATAGTTTTGAATCTCCTTGGGATACAATCCTTCTGCTAGCTCTACTGCAATGGTTATGACAGTAGAATTCAAGAGTGCAGTTTTTTGTGCATCACTCTTTGTGACATCAAATTGTGTGATGTCACATATTGATGTCACTACCTCAGCAGAACAACTAAAAAACTGCTGAAGTTTGAATAAAAACAAACTTTACGGCTGAATGCAGCTCGGTTAAGCTGATGGCCCTTGGAGACAGTTCAGCTGGTAAAATATCACCAAAGCTGAAATCCACACTTGGGAGACAGTGGCTCTTGAGGACAATGGACTGGTACAGCAGGGTGCCAGGACCAAAAGCCAAAAGAAAAGTTTGTGCCCGAAAACATAAAAAGGGGAAACGGGCGAAACGTTACCCAGCTGGTGCCTAGGAAGCCACCAATTCTGACTCTGTTTCTGGCTGATGTCCGCTCACTGGATAAGATAGTGGATTTGTTACCTCTGAGGCTGAGCGTTTCTGCAGAGATGGACTGTGCCATTCTTTGCCTAACGTAAACCTGGCTTAACAGCAACATGCCGTTGAGCCTTCCAGATCAACAGTATTCAGTTATTCCAAGCGGACCGCGACCAACAGTCAGAAAAAACAATGTATGTCAGGAGGAGCAGGACAATGTATGCAAGTGAATGCAGATTGGTGTACGAACTGTGGACCGGTTAACAGCTGTCAGCCATCCGATCTGGAGTTTACTGCGGTGTTCGTCACCATTGCTTACATTCCGCCGGGTGCTAACGGCAACGAAGCATCAAAGGAGCTGTATGACACAGTTAGCTCAATGCAGATGAACGGAGGCGTTTTACGTGAGCTGGGGGACTTTAACCACGTGAAACTGACCCACACTCTTCCCAGTCATCCATCAGTCATCCATTCTGGACTGTGTGGACACACCAACATTCACGGTACGTACAGAGCTCGCCCCCATCTTGGCCACTCCGACCACATCTGGTAAATGGACTGAACTTATATGGCGCTTTATCCAATCATTTTTGACCACTCAAAGCGCTTTACACTAGAGTCACATTCACCCATTCGCACTCACAAACGCTCACACATTCATACAGCGATACCCAGCTCGGTAGGCAATTTGGGGTTAAGTGCCTTGCCCAAGGGCACATCGATACGTGGCAGGAGGAAGCTGGAATCTAACCTACAACCTTCCGATTACAAGACGACCCACAAAGCCAACACTGTACACAATTTCCATTCATAAATATCACAAAAATAATTCTAAATTAGTTAAGTACTGCATTGTCACTTAAAACTGCCCACTGGAAAAAAGTCACTAAGCATAATATTTTGCATTTCAAATTTCCATCTCGGAAGGGCTGCACAGTGGCGCAGTTGGTAGAGCTGTTGCCTTGCAGCAAGAAGGTTCTGGGTTCGATTCCCGGTCTGGGGTCTTTCTGCATGGAGTCTGCATGTTCTCCCTGTGCATGCGTGGGTTTTCTCCAGGTACTCCGGTTTCCTCCCACAGTCCAAAAATATGACTGTCAGGTTAATTGGCCTCTCCAAATTGCCCCCAGGTGTGAGTGTGTGTGTGCATGGTTGTGTGTCCTGTGTGTCTCTGTGTTGCCCTGCGACAGACTGGCGACCTGTCCAGGGTGTACCCCGCCTCTCGCCCGGAACGTTAGCTGGAGATGGGCACCAGCAACCCTCCCGACCCCACTGAGGGACAAGGGTGAAAGAAAATGGATGGATGAAATTTCCATCTCAATAAAGCTGCTGATGATATAAGTCTGGCCCCTTATAGCTGGTTAAAAATATATTCATAAAGGTCTTTACTGTTTTCTTTGGAGGCTGGTTCTACACCAAACTTACCAGCCGTATTTCATCATTTGAGATATTAAGTGAGGCAAAGAGCCACTTGTGTCTCCAGAGATTCAGGCTGCAGATCCTGATCCAGCAAATGGAAAATATGATCCTATCTCAATACAGCAGCTAACAGTGCAATACTATAATTTTTAATTTATTGTTAAAGTAAAATTGTGACGGTTAAATAAATCTACCACTAAATGTTAATAAAACACATTTAGTATAATTTCCTCAGTACCCCTGTTGGCCCCCGTCTAGGACCGCCTCTGGCCTGCAGGTCTGTGTCTGGTGTATTTTTGCCTTGCATGTTTTTTTCTTCATTGATAGGAAGTCAGATTATCCAAACCGGTAAACCACATTAATAAAATAATAGCGAAATAATATATTAAATGACCACTGAACCCTGAATTCTATACCAAAATTTTAAGAGATCTTGCAGCTTTCAATAAAATATAATTAAATAAAAATAAAAATAAATCACTAAGGGAAAGGAAATGTGGTAACTCGGCTAATGCTAATGGCTACTTCTGTTATTATTGTGGCGCTGTGATTCTGATTTTAATCTTTTAAATTTAAAGCACTCATTTCATCACCATGAATAATTTTCAATATTTAGTTCATTTTTGATCAAATAAAAAAGATTTTTGCCACTAACTAAATAGTTAGTGCCCTGTATTTAAAGAAATTATTAACAAAATATAAGCTGACAGCGAGAAGGATGGCAGCATTCGACCGGAAGACGGCTCAGCTGTTGCTATGGCAGCTTAGTGGCGTTTTACTTAAAAGTTATGGGGGCAGGGAGCATCAAGGGTTTTATTTGGAGGCACACCGGGAGCCATTGAAAGGATAATAATGCTGCTGTTCGGACACAAATGGAAGAGAATGAGCCACAAAGCCGAGACTGGCAACATAACCGGTATGTAGGCCTGTCACGATAACAAATTTTGCTGGACGATTAATTGTCTAAAGAATTATTGCGATAAACTATAATATTGTTTCAAGATCTTTTGACACTGATTTAATGGAAATGACTAATAATGCATGTGATTTCCTGCCATAGATAGATACACTTTATTTTCAAAAGAACACATAACACTGGAACTGATAAACTAAATAAACAAAACAACCAGAAACAAAAATAAAATGGATTCTCAGTCTCCATTAACAAAAATGTTCTTTAATAAAAACTAAACAACATAAAGCCAAAATGGAAATAAATACTGCATTCAACCAAAAGAGTGCAGATTATGAAGTCTGTACTATATTGCCCTTCAGTAATCACTAGATTTAAATAGAGAAGACGGGCACATCCCACTACCTAATGCAGTTGTTCATACAACACAATTTATTGCCCCTATTTTCTCCTTATGACAATCTTACATCGTTGGCCGATCTAAGATTGTCGCTGGTGATTTCGTAACCGATCGTCCTGTAGTGTGTGGTGTGTTACGGTAGACTGTCGTGGCCGCTCTGATCTAAATCAGGGGTTTTCCCCGTCTGGGAGCTTAACGCTGAATGTGACAGGTAGCCAATCAGAAAGTGCAGGTTTGCGCATTCTGAGGGGAAATAACGGAGGAGAATCCCAAACAGCTGACACGGCGCAACACAAAGTCCAGCTGACATTGGAGATGATTTGTGGAAACATTAATATTTATTCAACGTTTTGTGCAAAGAATATAGAAATGACCAGGAGAGGAGTTGGAGCCAAATTGCTACTGCAGTTGATAAACCCGGTAAGTTTTCAGCTGTTTTTCCGTTAACGTGACATAAATAGGTTATAATGATTTTGATTCAGTCAGGACTTTACGCTGAATCTAGCCACATGCATCACAGGTAGATTCTAGTAAAGCATTGATTAATGCCTGATTTTAAAATTAGTTAACTGGACTTGTAGCCATTATTTTGTGCCCATGTGGCTGGACACCACAAGGCATGACGAACCCGATCGAACCGTTATACCTGGGATTTCTGTCGGCTAAGGTGTCTCAGGTTTTGGAAATGGGCCGACAGTCGGCCGACAACATTAGCTGGACATTAGACTAAGGAAATGAGGAAAGGAGGGTCAGTGGAGAGCACCGGAGTTTAGCCTTTTTTCATTCAGTGTCATCAACAGAAAGAAAAAAGGCAGAAAGAGACGATAAAGCCGATAATTAAAATGAGGTCGATAGGTTTAATTTATCGTGCGATTAATTGATTTACCGTTTATCATGACAGGCCTATGCAGACGTGACCAGATGGGTCGACAGTCAAACCTCGCAGAGGACAGCAGCTGGTTTATAAACCTTTGCTGAGATTGAGGCATCAGATCAGTTTCACTGATCTCCCACTGTTATGACCTGTGAGTCCTGACTGACACACAGACTGAGGGTTAGGATTAGAGATGACCTGAGAGGGCGACTCACAGAGACACAGAGGGCCCCAGCGGCTAGGGCAGCACTGAGGGTGCAGGATGTTCTTCACACACAGGTGGTGGCATCCGTAGAGCTCCAGCTCCCTGCCGCCGATCCGCACCACGTAGCTGCAGAGGAGACCAGGATGACAATCTGAGCTCTCATTACGACCATACCTGGGGTTGAGGTCAGGGTTGATCACCAGGTTATTATAGTTTACCAAAACTTACGAAATTACAAAAACTGAAACTGAGGAAACCTTTTCATTAACTGAAATAAATAAAAATGGTAATTAGTGGGGGAAAACCTTCATATCAGAAAATAGACCAAGCCTCCTCATGTTTCATTATAATGCAGAAATGAAAAACCAAAAACTTTACCACCCTGGTTTGGACCCGGATGAAGACCCGGGTCTGGGCCCGGTGCCTACCTGCAGTTGGAGGTGCTGAGCTGGCTGAAGCCGCGCGGGCAGCTGGAGGTGACGGAGGCGGCGCAGGAGGTGCAGGCGGTGAAAACATCCATCCTCTGAGGAACATCACAGCGACCTGGAGGAGGCGTCTGGTAGGAAGAGCAGCGTTCACATCAACACATCATTCACAAACTCACAGAACCTCAGTCTGAGCTGAGGGAGACGCCTCACTACTCACCTTGAAGATAAACGGTTAACTTTTATAAAACATATTTTCTTACATATTTGTTGAAAGTGTCACTATGTGTGACAGTTTGGTTTTAGACAGATAAAAATAACACTCCTCTGCCTGGAAACAACCAATCAGAGCTAGGAGGCGGATCTTAGCGCTGTTCATCACAATCTCATGTGGGGCTGCTCATGCCCCTCCCTCTTACCTATCTGCTCTATGCTATGTTGCAGCTAACATAGTCTGTTGTGAATGCTAGTTAGCATAGCCACCCATGACGGCAAATAAACGATTTTCCCGTAAAAGTAAGTTGCTTTTCTGCCACTAGCACATTTAGCAGCAATTACATGAGATTGATTGACAGCGCTAAGACCCTCCTCCTGACTCTGATTGGCAGGGAGCGGTGCGTTTCTCCAGATGGCAATAATATCTCGGGGAGGAGGTGGAAAACATCGAGCTTTTCAAACTGTCACAACATGACGACGGTTTGTAAATATGTAAAAAACAAATTCTTTATAAAAGTTATACAAAGCAGCTTTAAACTTTTCCACTTTCAGATACAGAGGACGACACCCTTAGCAGGGAGCTAATGGAGCTAGCATCATGCCTGTGTGGTCTTGTTAAATGAAGAGCAGCAGAGTTTTGAACACAAAACCGAAGCCTGACTGGTCAGCATATTCAGAGTCACCCAGACGCTGCAGCAGGGGTCTGATGAAACATGCATCATGTATTTGATGATCTGTGGATTTACTGCAACGCCAAAGATCATCTGAGTAGAAGTGGATGTTGTCTCAGACCAGAGCCCAATGAGAGCAGTAGTGGCCAAACAAAGTCACTTTTATTTATAAAGAAGCTTAATAACAGAATTACTTTGCAAAGTTCTCAACATAAAAACTAGAATCTGAATAAAAAACAAACAAATGACACAGAGGTCAGGAAAGACTTTAAAATAAAAATAAAAAGAGATGGGTCTTAAGAGCAAAGGTCCTGTGAAGACTGAATTTGAGTTTGCAATGGAAAAGTTTTCCATTGCAAAGTGGTAAAAGTCTTAAATAGAGAAGAGAGGAAGACAGAGGAACAAACCCTGAGGAATCCCACAGGAAAGAGGTGCCAGTGAAAATAAACT
Source organism: Poecilia reticulata (assembly GCF_904066995.2). Taxonomy (NCBI): domain Eukaryota; kingdom Metazoa; phylum Chordata; class Actinopteri; order Cyprinodontiformes; family Poeciliidae; genus Poecilia; species Poecilia reticulata. The sequence continues at coordinate 3,834,563 of NC_088834.1, forward strand.
TTGATTATTAAAAACAGAAAATTCAGCCTCTCAGACATGAACATGGGTGGGATTAAAGCAGTGGTGCCGCTTTAATCCCACCCAGCGCTCCAGACTGAGGAGGGAAGAAGAAGGGCTTCATGGGAAATGTAGGACCTCTGTAGGGAAATGGTTTGAGTGTCTGATCTCTCCTAATTTACTGGTTTCTGAGTCATAGATTTTAGAGTCTGGCTCTGCAAATACTGCCAAAGTTTGTGTGAACAGCAACTCTGAAAATTTATTTCTCATACTTCCCATTCAGAGCCAGACGTTACATTTTTCATGGTTAGAGAGTAAAATATGTGACCAGGAAGCAACCTGTTCTATCCGTCCCTCAGATTTTAAGGCAACCTAAGGCTGCAAGTGTTCCATATCCGTCGATATCAATAATTATTGATTAGATTTTTGTGTTAAATATCTGAAATACTGCCACACTAGTGGGGTGGCATTTCCTGTTTTGCCCACAGTTTTTGCTCCCAAGCTTTTGTCTTTCATTTTAAAGCAATTATGAAGCACAATGATGAAACCTGAAGCTACTGCTGCGCGAAATGTTACTCAGCAGGTTGTTGCCAGGCAACCAGAGAATGAGTGAGTTGCTAGGCAACCAGAGAGTGAGTGAGTTAGTTGATCCGACAAACCTTGCTGCTTAGCTAGCCATGAGATTTTTAGCGGCTAAGTCTTCCCTCTGCCTACATCCCCCAGAATGCTGTGCAGTTCTGGATCAAAGTATATGAAATATTAAATATTCCATCAGATGTAAATATCTACTGATAATGATCACGTTTCTATCACTATATATGTGGTTATTGATTTATTGTCCAGCCCTGTAGCCCCAGTCCTACAAATACTGTCTGATATTTTTAAAAAGTCTTAACTGGAGAATAAAAAAATGAATAACATCAGAACCCAACGTGAATAACTTCCTGTTATTGTCTCAAGTTGTTCATGTTTGTAGACTTTTGACTATTAGTAGATTTAGTGAAGTCAGAATGAACATTAGGGAGTTTGTGACTGTTGTTTAATGACAAAAGGTTTTTGTCTGACTTGCTCCTGCCTGCAGATGATCGACCTTTTTCATACATTCAGCAGACGGTTCTGGAGATAACCTGAAAAAAGTGAAACCTCGGGCTGCAGATCTGTTTTAGACGATATCTGATCGCCTAGATCTCTGTTGAAAAGGAGAAAGAAGAGAGTCTGAGGCGGTTTACCTGCTGTTGTCCTAAAGTTTGGATGCAGAGATCCAGGAAGAGGAGCAGGAAGAGCAACATGGCTCAAAGTCTCACATCCAGAAAGCAAAAATAAATCCTCGGTATCTTCGTTATGCCGAGTAAATGTCCAGAAATGAAAATCTATCACAACTTTTAACCTTAAAATCCAACCTGCCAACTCAGTGCAGGAAAAAACACATGGACAGCAACATCCTCTGTTCAGCAACACAATGGGCAACTAATCCAGCAGGAACAACTGTCAGGCAACTGAAAGCTGCCTCCTTCTTATGAGCACAGAACCGCGCAAAAGAAAAAAAAAAAATCAAAGCTCTTATAAAAACAAACAACAGGGTGGATCCAGGCGTGGACGGCGTTATCAGCACATTTCCTCACAATCTTTGAGCCCGATGTGTGAGAAAGTAACCAAGAACAGCAGCAAGTTACCCACAGCCCAGCGCCTGCCGTCTTTTTCTTTTTCCTCTAATCTAGGAAGGAAACATAACAGAAACTGGTAAAGACAGGAACCTCTCAGCAGAGGTCATCTCCTCCCACGTGACCCGGCGGTACCAGCAGAGGTACCGCTGAAATGCTTCACAACTGCAACAGCCAGAGGGAAACATGGACGCAAAAGACGCAGAAAATACATCCAGCAGCTCTGACATCATAAACAAGAACGTCTTTTTGATCCAGTTTACCTTCAGAACCGTCTGGAATCAACAACCAGAACCTGCAGCAGGAGCTCAGCGTTTCAGCTGTTTTACAGTTCTATGGAAGTTTGATCCAGATTTGTGGTGCATAGAAGCTGAATGCTGCTTTTCCATGTTTGGTTCTGGTTCTGGGGATGCAGAGCAAAACCAGAAACAGACCCAGAAAACCTCAGAGGTCTGGAAGGTCAATACGGCAGATCTTTAATGCAGTGTGGTGCTGAGCCGTTCAGTGATTTGTAAACTACCAACAGTATTTTGAAGTCTATTCTGTCACTGTAGGGACTTTAGAACTGGGTGATGAGCTCCACCTTCCTGGTTTTAGTCAGAACGTCAGCAGCAGCGTTCTGGATCAGCTGCAGCTGAAGGATTGTTTTATTCAGACCTGTGAAGACGCTGCTGCAGTAATAAATACGACTAAAGATAAATGCATGGACGAGTTTCTCTAGATCTTGCCACATTCACCAATTCGCACTAATCCTCTAATCCAGGATTAGAGGATCCTCTAATCCTGGATTAGAGGATCACTCCTCTACTCCTGGAAATGTTCTTCAGGTGATAGAAGGCCGACTTTGTAACTGTTTTTATGTGACTCTGAAGATTCAGGTCAGATTTGAGTCTGATCTCTGGTTTCCAGCTGTAATAACTGAAGCTGACTCTAATTCGCTCCTCTTTAGGTCCAAAGACAATAACTTCAGTTCTGTTTCTGTTCAGCTGGAGAAAGTTTTGGCTCATTTATCTGTTCTAAGCATCTATTCAGTGACTGGATGGTTCTGAGTCACCTGGTGACATCGTGATGTAGGTTGAATAATCATCTTGAGATCAGAAGATTGTAGATTCGATTCAGGTTTCCACACATCGCCACATGGCGATGAGCCTCTGGGCAACACACTTAACCCCAAATTGCTTATCGATCTGCGTATCGGCGTATAAATGTGTGAGCGTTTGTGAGTGCGAATGTGACTCTAGTGTGAAGCGCGTTGAGTGGTCAAAATGACTGGAAAAGCGCTATATAAGTTCAGTCCATTTACCATTGTAATGTAGAGCATGGTAGTTAATTTTATTTTTTGTTATAACCTGAGCCAGTGGGAGCATTTAGATGTAGAATAAGAGGGGCCCTTGGATTGAGCCTTGGGGAACCCCACATGTTACTACTGCCTGCTTCGATGAGAAGTTATTACTTTATGTAAGATTCGAACCAGCTGAGCACTGGACCAGAGAGTGCGACCCAACTCTCCAGTCGATTCAGTCATGATCAGTACACTGCAAAAACTCAAAATCTTACCAAGTACTTTTGGTCCAGTATAAATATATCTTAGAACACTTAAAATTAGACAAAACTAACTCAAGACTTCTTATTTTAAGTCTCATTGACTTCAAACAAGAAATAGGAGCTTGTTTTAAGTTAATAGTTCCTTAGTATTGGTGAAAAAGTTCTTATTCCATTGACAGATTATTTCACTTTTAACATGGTAAAAAAGTCTTGGTATAATTTAAATAATCTTCCAGAGGAACTAGAACTTTTTCATCAATATTAAGGAATTATTGACTTGACTCCTTATTTCTTGCTGAAAAGTTGTTAATTTTGTCTTATTTCAAGTGTGCTAGTATATTTACTGTAAAAACTAGACAAAAATACTTGCCGTGTTAAAAGTTGCACTGATGTCCATCTGAACCAGAACTGTGTTTATGCGGATGTCATTGAACACTTTGACTAGGTCGGTCTCGGCACTCTGGTAACCATGGAAACCGGACTGTCGTCAGAGCGGTTGGTCGTCGTGTTGAAACAGTTTTTTTCAGTAATTTTGCTGATGAATGGGCAGTTGGAGATCGGCCTGTAATTCTGCAGTAGCGATTTCTCCAGATTGTTCTTTTTTTTATCAGAGGTTTGATAAAAGTTTTTTTTTTTTTTTAAAGCCTGATGGGAAAAACACCTAATAAGAGCGACGAGTTTACTGTCTGGATCAGATGCAGGACTTTTTTAAGGAGATCTGTGGGTTGGACATCAAAACAGCAAGAGGATGAGCGCAAATGATTTCTAATTTCTTCTTAAGTTTTGTGGTTGTATTGTTGAAATTTAGAGATTTTCCCAGCCATTTTGTTATAGCGCTGGTATTGGTCTTGCCAACCAACTGTGGCTAATAAGGCACAAGCATTGCTGATGTTTTTGTTAATGATTTCTACAAAGAATGTTTCCCTTTGCGTGTTTTACCAAGCGAGGTTTTAAAGCCTCCCTCCGACTCCTGCAAACATTCTTCTTACTGCGTCCAAACAGCTCAATCTTTTTAATTCAGACTCTACGCGCCTCAGTCGTTGATAAAGCTCTACATGAGTACAGTCCACTTACCAGCGAAAGTTCTGATTTTGGAACAGGGTCGTCGTTTTTGCTTGGAAGGCCATGATGATGTGAATTCACTGCGGACGGTGTCTCTGCAGGTCCAAGAAGTTTACCAGGATTTCAGGGTTTGCCTTTCATCTGAGGGGAGCAGTTTGGGTCAGATGGTTAAAACTTGGTCAAATTCAAACGTTGAGGCAAATCAGAGTTGTTAACTAGTTACGTTTACCCAATTTTATTTACCTGAGCACGTTTAAAAAAAAAAAAAAAAGTGAATATTTTTACTTCTCTGTGCTTTTTACTTTTACTTGAGTAAAATGTCTGGATTTTCTACACACAGAATGAAAAATAAACATGTTTTAACCAAATTTTCACCAGACACAGGCCAGCAGCTTTGATTAAAGTTTCATATTTGTTTTATTGAAAGAAACTGATTTGGAAAAATTTTCTTTCACCTGATTTTTTTTTCTTTTTCACTTATATGAATTATTGTCATTTTGATCCTTAAAACATCAAAATGTCCACTTAACCGTATATATTGGTGTGTCTGATTATGTAATTTTTAAATATTAAATGATAATTTTATCAGTTATTCAGTGCTTGAGTTAGAGTTTTTACCAAATACTTATTTACTCTTACTTGAGTAATTTCTTGGACGAAGTAGAGCTACTTTTACTTGAATATACTTTTTGGATTCTCTGCCAACCTCTGTGTGTGAGTCTTTTGCACACCCTTCAAATAAAGTGTTACTTGGTGAACTGACAATAAATTAAACTTTGACTTTGGGTTGAGGTGGATGCATGTTAATCCTGTATGTAGACTTTATTTTTTTAGCTTAAATGTGGCATCAAAAGATCTGATATAATGTAACATTCAAGCCTGTGATGGTTGGATGCAAACGTCTGTCTAAGAAGTTTTAAGGAACCGTGAATCTACTAGAGAGGAAGTCTTCAGAGGATTTTCCCTCCGTCGGGCTGCTGCGGTGGTACCACCGAGACGGATTTCCTCTTCAGCCGTCTGCTTCTCAGGGTGGAAAAAAGAGAACAAAATGTGAAAGCTGACTTCCTGTTTTAACCAAGATGGACTTGGTCAGCAGGCGCAGTGAGAGCGACCGAACTCAGGGTTAAAGGTCAAAATGCAAACCTGCCGAACAATGGCAGGAAGCAGGCGATAAGCGAGCCGGACCTTAAATGCTTACAGAGTCCTCTGCAGCAGTTTTGATTCTGCCAGATGTTTCACACACATCTGCACAGTGTAAGCACTGAACATCCAGTCACAAGATTCAGGACAGTTTCCAAACACGTTGAGTCAAAATGGTTTCACCAGCTTTAAAATCCTACGTAAAGCACAGTTTCTGCAAGCTTCAGTCAGTTCAGTTTATCGGCTGTGATTTAACTCTGAAACCTACATGAATTACACTTACTTATAGTTTGCACTTACTTCTTGAAACTTGGAGTTTCTTGACTGTACAGGACACACATATGTAAGACTGATCACATATGGTATTGGGCTTCAGGCATTTGTGTTCCTATTTAGAGTCAATTACTGTGTAATAATGCACCAATTGTTTCAATTTCAAACCAAACTAAACACCTGCAGGGTAATCTGTTGTTATTAATGTGCGCATTAATAACATGTTAGGGTTACTTTTAGTTTAGAAGCACAATAAAATAAATAGACTTGAGTTCCTTTGGCAGAAATAAAAATTTTCTTCCAGTCGGACATAAATAATTATTTTATTTTAGGCGTTAAGATGCAGCTAGTCAGCGCAGGGCGCAGCGCTGCTAAACGCCTCATCACTGTTGTATCACACTCATCATAGCTGCAGCAGTGCGTGTCGGTGGCATACTGTGTATCTAATAGTATTCTAAAAACAAAGCTTTCCCAACTCACGCCTAGAAGCTGAAATATATTCATGCAGACATGAATTCCTCTAATAAGTAGTCCTGGTATTGCTTTCTTTCCACCAGTATCTTCAACTTTTCTTTTGATTGACCTGGTCTTAAGAAATTTATCCATTATTACTTTTAACACAATCCTTTGGTAAGCTAACTTTACATGTTGCACTTTAAGCTCATATCACGGCAAATAAACGGTTGTTTGTACGCAGAGCGCACTCGCAAACAAGACACACATTTTATCTTATTTCAAGATATTTGCACTAAAACGAAGCAGCTTTAGTGATGGAACAGCAACCATCAGCTCTAGTGGTACAGGTTCTGGAGTCCAGTTGACCCGCTTTGTTCTTTAAAAATGCTTCGTCATGTCACAGTGTTTGTTCCTACAGAAGGAAGTGACCCATTTCTCCCTAGCAGAGTTCCTCGGGTTCTCCTGGAAACAAAAGCCTGAACAGAAGTTGCTTCCCATCAGTCGACTGACCTCAGTGGAACCAGCAGAAAGCCAACCGTGGGTTAGATTCCTGCGTTTGCTGATCAGGCACTTCCTGGTACAGTATCTCTGTTTTCTGCCTGCCGCAGAAAGGAAGTGAGTTGGGTTTTATGATGAGCAGAGATGAATGACAGGAAATGGAGGAAGTTTAATGAGTTGATGGGTGGCGGTGCGTTTGATGCTTTTTAACCCCAAAGTCATCCAGTTCCTGCTGAGCAGCTTCTGATGGGTCTTGTTCAGATTTGAGGTTTAAAATGGCTTCCATTGGATCAACACTTAACTATGGTGGGAAAACTAAAGCAACTGTATGATTTAATCTGAAAACAACAAAACTACTAATACGGAGTTCTGTGAAAAGTTGTATTCAGTATTAAACTATTACGAGGTCAGTAGATGTACTACAGACCAGAGCTGAAGCCAACTGGTGACTATTTATTCCTAACTTAATTCTAGTTATACATCTTTACATAATATAGCTTTTAAATCAGGTTAGCTGCGGTGTGGTTGTCAGGTAGTCATGACCCACCTGGGTCTCCTTGCGGTTCTGACAGCAGATCAGGCTGAATCGGGTTAAACGCAGTGGGGAAAACATAGCAGCGTCTGCACGCTGATAAACAACCTTCATCATCCTCTGTCACTGTGAGGCAGGCCCAAGATGGCGTCAGCGTCTCCACGCCGATAAACAACCTTCATCATCCTCTGTCACGGTGAGGCAGGCCCAAGATGGCGTCAGCGTCTCCACGCCGATAAGCAACCTTCATCATCCTCTGTCACTGTGAGGCAGGCCCAAGATGGCGTCAGCGTCTCCACGCCGATAAACAACCTTCATCATCCTCTGTCACGGTGAGGCAGGCCCAAGATGGCGTCAGCGTCTCCACGCCGATAAGCAACCTTCATCATCCTCTGTCACTGTGAGGCAGGCCCAAGATGGCGTCAGCGTCTCCACGCCGATAAACAACCTTCATCATCCACTGTCACGGTGAGGCAGGCCCAAGATGGCGTCTGCGTCTCCACGCCGATAAACCTTTGATGCCACTCAGACCAAGAAGGTCCAAGATGGCGTCATTGTCTCCACGGCGACAAACAGACCGGGAGAGGCACGTCCAAGATGGTGTCTTCATCTCCATGGCAACAAGCAATCCTTTTTTTTATTGCTTTATTGGAAATTCAATAAAACATTGTATGACGAAGCACACAACAGTAACATAAGAGCACATTTTCAACCTTCACCATCCCGTTGTGACCGGATTTGACTGGTCCAAGATGGCGTCTTCCTATCGACAGCGAAAAGAAACCTGCAGCGGACTCTTCTGCAGTTTTCTTCTTCAACTGGATTTTCTCCGGGATCTTCATGATGTGGGTTGCCATGACAACAAGTCTGTTATGTTGTCAATCTGTCCTTTAGTAACCAAGGTTACTATAGTTAACGAAAACAGAAAATATTTTCGTTAAATGAAATAAACGGTAATTAATGGGGGGAAACTATGACTAACAAACTATATTATACGTTTATAAGACTAAACCATACTGAAATTAGATTTATAATACCCTTCTTATTTATGCATATTAATATATTAGGCTTTCGAGATTATGTGAAATTAATTTTGCTCACACAAGCAGTTTACGTCAGTGGTCGGCAAATCGAAATCCTCCTTTCTGAGGTTCAAACAATCGACCAATCATGAAACAAAGCCAGAAAAAGGTTTCAGTTTGACTTTTATTCAATGGCTTTCATCTTCAGAACAAACGTACGGGTTCTCCATTCAGTCATGTTGACTGTAAAATACAAAAAAACACTGGGAATGTGCATATATAGAAAAAAAATACAACACTATAATAACAGTGATTATGATATTTAAGACTTCATGTTGGAAACATTGTTAGAAACCTAATTTTTTTAATGTTTAATGTTTCAGGATGTAAAACATCCAGTCTGTCATAAAGCAGCAATCCTGTTAAATTAATATTAATAAAAAGCTTCAACATACAGTCCGTTAATACTGATCCGTCTGGTATAATAATGTGCAAGAAATACAACGTTCAGAGCAGATTGTGCCAAGCAGCTGGGTGAAAGTGTGTGTGCAAATGGATTTATGCAGCAGAACAGAGAAAATAAAAACATGAAATCAACTTTTGGTTTTAAAGCATATTTAAGAAAAAAATCAAGCAGCTTTGGAATCACTTGTTTATGTTGGGGGTGGGGGGGATTGAGGTTTATAAAGTTACAAAATCGACAGCAATAATTTGGGTTATTTAGAGAAAACAGTGGTTGGTTCATTTGTTAGTTTTTTCACCAAGTTATTCATTCATTTATAAATGTAGCAGTTTCACTCACACTGAATATTTAGCTTGAAACCGCTACATTTCTACGTGAATTAATAACTTTGTGATATTTTCATCCGATAACAGGCTAAATAACTCAGATTAATTTCTGAAAGTAACTGTCCCTGTCTCCGGTATTTGTGCTGAGTTCATTTATTTAAAGGTTACACACTGCAGATACACAAAATCGTTTTGTTTAGTTTCTAGTGCAAATATCTTATTGCACTGGAAGTAGGACAAAACAGATTTACAAGTAACTTTTCAGCAAGAAATAGGAGCTGGTTTTAAGTCGATAATTCCTTAATATTGATTAAAAAGTACCACTTCTAACAGCAGATTATTTGATCTATTATGGAAATAGATATATTGTTGTTATAAGTGAAATAATTTCCCAATGGAACTAGCACATTTTAATCAATATTAAGGAATTATCAACTTAAAACAAGCTTTTATATCTTGTAGAAAAGTTACTTGTAAGTTAGTTTTGTCTGATTTCAAGACGACTAAGATATTTGTGCTAGAAACTAGACCAAATTTAATTTGTAAGATTTTGTGTTTTTGCAGTGCATCAACATAATATTGAGAGTCAGACTCCTGTGGTCGTGCTGCAGCGCCCCCTGCAGTGCAACACCAGTCCATTTGTTTCACTTCCTGTTTTTAAAAAACGAGCGGCTCTGAATCTTCGGCGCTTCCAGCAGCAGACATCGAGATGCCTAAAAATACCTTCAACAGGACTCGGGTCCACCAGGAGCGCCCCCAGGTCCAGACAGCGGTCTCCATGGCGACAGTGGGCCCCAGCGTCCAATCAGCCGGTGAGCTCGACAGGAAGCTCCCGGCTGCACAGCGCCTCCCACTGGCGGGCGAGCAGCGAGATCAGTCGCTCCCTGCTGTCGCCCCCCGGTACAAAGATGCACCACTGCACCTCGCCCTGGCCGCCAGCCACGCCCCCGGGGGGCGGAGCCTCCGGGCCGGCAGGGGCGAAATGGTCCATGGTGAGGTGACAGAGCAGGTCCGGACCTGGCAGGTCGTCAAACACCAGGGTCAGGGCCTGGGGGTAGGGCTGGTAGCCCAGCAGAACCCGGTCCAGGTCCCGGATCCGTCGGGCCTCACACAGCTGGTAGCGCCCTCTGCAGGACGGGACACGAGGACAGCATGATGTAACCATGGAGACAGGAGGACAGAGCCACTTCCTCAGACCAGGTGTGTCAAGGATTTGTTTAGGACTTATTATCTAGGATATTATAATTTTATATAATCTGAGCTGGAATCGTTATTATAAAGGAGATTTAGGACTGCATATCCCATAATGCCTTGGAAGGAGGAGAAGACTTAGAGAGAGCTCCTACACTCTGTCGTAAATCATAACTTATGATTTGTTCGGCCGTTTTATTCACTAAAGTTCATTTGTTGACCTGACTCCTTCTAGTCTTTGGATTAGTCAAATATAATAATAATATACAACCAGGTGAGGCTAGAAGTGAGTCACCTGGACATGTTGGGTTAAAATCTCAAATCATCCCAGGATGGAAATCTCCCAACAACGGAGGAGTCATGGTTTGTGGCTGACTGACAGATTAGAAGTGTATGTGAGACCCGAACGGTTTTGTGTCCCACCTGGACGGCGGCTCCTTGGCGAAGTCCGGCAGAGGGTAGCTGACGTAGTCCTCGTCCAGCAGGAAGACGTCCGTCCCGGTGAGGACCAGCGTCCGGGGCTGGAGGACCGGAGAACGCTCAGTGGAGGCGGACGGCTGGCTGGGCATCTGGACCTGCAGGACAGACAGAGAGGTTACCATGGTTACCAGGGTCAGAGGTGTCCAAAGTGTGGCCCGCGGGCCATTTGTGGCCCTCTGAAGGATTTTGTGCAATCCCAAAAAAGTCAGAAACTGTGGGCCAGTGTTATGATAACGCAATAGTGCAAAAACCGTTTTTAAGGTTTTCTATTTGTAATGATTTACAAACTAAAGCAAAAAGCACAAAAAGTTCATTTTTAAATATATTTTTTGCCCCCCACTGAAGGATTTTGCCCCTAGTGGCAAAAAGTTTGGACATCACTGGTCAAAAGGAGGACAGAGGTTGTCTTTAGAGCGTCGCTGGTGAGAGGAAGCAGCTCCAGCAATCCCAAAGCATGACGCTGCCACCGCCTGAAGACGCTCCCTAAGGGGTCCAGTTTGTCTCAGAAGACGATGAGACAGCAGTTTTCACCTGGAAGACGAGCAGGTAGAGCAGGATGCTGCAGGAGGACGGAGGCAGCTCGCTGGCGGAGGTCTTCCTCTCTGACACGATGAAGGTCAGGTCGCCCATCTCCTCGTCGCTGGGGTAGATGAAGCGCACCCTGCTGCTGTGGACCAGCTCGTAGTTCTGCAACTTCCCTGCAGGGGGAGACATATGCAGTCAGATCTGGAGATCAGGAGGGACATGTCTCCGTCTGTCCTCTGGGTTACCGGTGAACTGGGAGTAGAAGTCCTGGTCGGACGGGTCGGGTTGGGGCGGATGCTGCTGCTGCTGCAGGCTAAGAGCCGCCATCAGCCGCTGCAGGAAGACGCTTGTCCCGTAGCCGTCCCTGCTGAGACAGCAGACCACCTGGTCCGCAGAGCGTCCTGCAGGGACACAGACGGTTAGAACACGGGGACAGGTAGGCCTGTCATGGTAGGACACTTCACTGGACGATAAATTGACCCAAAAATTATTGCAATGAATAATAATAATGTTGTTTTGAGATCATTTTCAAGTGATAAAATAATAATGGTGTAATAATGCAAAAACACATCATCACAGATAAATAAACTTTAAATCTAATGAACATTTAACACTGGAAGTGGAAGAAATTTTAAATAAACAAAATAAATAAACAAAACAAGAGAAACATCAGGGCCTGGACAATAAATCGATATCGCAATAGACACTAGATCAATATCAACAGATAATAAATCTGATAGAATGTTCAATAAAGAAAATATCCTCTGAACTCCAATCCAGAACCACAAAGCATTCTGGGGAATGTAGGCAGAGGAAAGACTTTAGCTGTTTAACCTCGGCTAGCTAAGCTAACTGGTGACATCAACTCACTTACTCACTCTTTGGTTACCTAGCAACTGACTCACTCTTTGGTTACCTAGCAACAACTTGTTGAGTAACTGGTGCAGCAGCAGTTTCATATCTGCTAAATAATAAACAACAGCGCAGAGTGAAAACTGTGGAAATAACAGGTAAGATCCGGCCAGCATTTTGGCAATATTTCATCAGATATTTAAAACAGAAAACTAATCAATAATTATCTATATCAACTGATATGAAGCACTTATATCATGATATGTCTTTTAGCCACAACAAAACAACAAAATTAATTATGAAGTCTCTTTAAACAAAATCGTCCTTCAAAAAAAAAAAAAAAAAAGAAAAAGGGCTAGTTGAGACCGAAGCACCAGACTGAAGACTTTAGTCAGAGTTTTTGGCAGAAAGAGAAAAACGATAAATTGTGCAAATGGAATTGAGATCGTTTCAATTTGCAATGCGATTAATTGATTTACCGGTTACAGCAACAAGCCCAGGGACGGGTCCACTCACCTACCACCCTGAAGTTCTGGTCAAACAGTCCCACGTTGACGGCCTGCAGCTCAGCCAGTCGGACGCTCAGGCAGCTGCAGAGACTCGTCTCGGCGTCCTCGGGGCTCGCCGCGTCCGTCCCTAACACACACAGGGACAGTGGACATGAGGACACCGGGTCGGCATATAATCACCTGAACCGGTCCGCTCCTGGCAGTCCTACCCGAGTGTGGATGCAGCGGTGGGACGGAGTCGTCCAGCAGGAAGTAGATGGCCTCGGTGGACAGCAGCAGGCAGGAAGTGACCTCACTTCCTGGAGCCTTGTAGAGCAGCACAGAGAGCCAGCAGACATGCCTCAGCTCCTCGGCCTGCGACTGGGTCAGGGAAGAACCATCAGAACCAAACGGACCTTCAATGGTCCGCAAACACAACTGGCCTGTTTTAGTTATTGATTATTCTGCAGATTAACTGTCATATTTTGCAGATTTTTTATTTAACCATTTTAGTCTTTTCATACAATATTACAAATTCAAATAATACTTTAATTCCTTTATTGAATCAGAAAATAAACATTTCCTTCCTAAAAATCAACAGCAGCTAAAAAAAACAATAAAAATACTTCAAACATCAACATGTGAAAATTCTTTCTGCTTCACTTAACATTAATACAGTTCTGGGGATTATTTATTAAATTAATAACTGAATAGCAAACGATGATTAACAGGCCTGTTGCAATAAGCAATAAATCAATTAATTGCATGATAAGTTAAAGTATAATCATAGGGAAATTAAATACAGAAAATTTACAGACAAATTTACAGAAAAAAAGTTTTTATCTTAAATAATAAATGTTTATCTAACGATAAACGAGCCTCCACTAGGTGGCAGCAGTGTTCCAATTAACAGGCTGATTGTTTAATATGACGATAAAGTCATAGCACTAGTAGAATAAAAATTAAATATTACAGAGAAATTGTAAATGTTGAGAGTCATTTTAATGAGAAAAAGTTCTTATTTGAGGTGAGCAGCTCAGTCCGTCTGGTTCTTCCTGCTAGTCCTCTCAAGGTTCTGCTGCTGCTGATAATAATTTGCTGCTGATGTGTTAAAAGATTCAATGTTTCATTATTTTTAAAACAGATAATAAATGTAACTTCACAAGATGCTCAGCGTTCCTCGTTTTAACAAAGTTTCAAATAGTTCTCATAAAGTTAGGACTTTATTCTTGTACTCTAGTGACGAGAGGAGAGAGTGCGAGTCGTTTGAAATGCTTCACCTGAGCTACGTATCTGCTGAAGTAGGAGAGCAGCTGCTGGCCTCTGAGTCCGGCCAGGAGCTTCAGTCCAGGTGAGAGGCCCGGGACCAGGTGGGGCGGCGGCTGGTTCTCGTCACCTTGGAGTCTCAACGAGTCCCGACTGCAGAGAGAAACAAAAACATCAAATTATATCACCAACAGACCGAAACAGGCAGATCGGATTCATCTCATAAAACCCTGTCCAGCCTGGTGTCTTTCAAAGAGAGGCCACCAGAGGGCGCCAAGGGGCTTCAGACGGTTGGAGGGAATATTGGAAAAAAGTGCTAATAAAATTGACTAATAAATTTTGAAATCATACATTTTTAGTTATATATTTAATTGTCATTAAATTTAATCTGTCTTTTACAACAGTGCATTAAGGTAAATTAGATAGGAAAAAAATACATTTTCACCAAAAAACAAATTTTCTGGGGAAAAAAAAAAATCAACTTCTGAGTTTAAAAAGTTGAAAATTTGCTTGGAAAATTTATGAGAAAAAAAGCTTAGTAATTTCTGACTTTGAAAATTTCCACCAAAACCACTCAGAAGTTTTGAGATTAATCTCAGACGTGTTTTTTTAAAATTATTTTTGAATTTTTAAGTTTGACAGTTTGAAAGGTTACTGTGATAAAAGATATCGTTATTTTGAGACAGTTTTCAAGTAATATAATGGTAATACACATTCTCATATTAAATTATAATGAACATTTAATACTGGAACACTTTTTAAGTATCCAAAATAAATAAATAAAAAACAGAAACAACAAATAAAACCAGTTATGAAGTCTCTGTAAACAAAACTGTCCTTGAAATAAGGGCCAGTTGAGACCAAAGTACCAGACAGAAGACTTTAGTCAGCAAATTTTTGGTAGAAAGAGAGAGAGAAACAATAAATATATGAGTTGGATTTAATTTATAATGCAATTAATTGCATATTGCAACGACACCCACCTGCTGCAGCCTGACTTCCTGTCGCTGCAGCCTGACTTCCTGTCGCTGCAGCAGCAGGAGGGCTCCTTGGTTCGACAGCAGCCTGGAAACAAGTAGCAGTCAGATGAGACGACCTAGTCGATTCTTTTCTCTGCAGTGACTTTTTAAAAATGTTTTTTCTCTGCTTTACAGACTTCCAGCTAAGTCGTCTTTTGTTAGCGTTTGCTATGAAATTAGCTAATAAAGCCTGTAAGTAGCTATGAAGCATTTTATTCTCTGTTTCTACTAGTAGACTGGACTATCATCATGTTGAAGTAATGCGCCCCCTAGTGGTACTAGCTGGTCCTCACCGGGTCCGGCTGGGCCTGGGCAGGGCCGGGGCAGCGCCACCACCTTCAGCCCTTCCAGAGAGGCTCTCCTCTGGCTCAGCTCCCCCAGGAAGGAGCCCCTGTCCTGGGCCAGAGGGAAGAGCAGCAGCAACCTCTGACCTTCAGCCAGCAGATCCACAGAGTGGTGCCTCCTGGTGGAAACATGATGCCAGCCGTGTTTAATTTGCTTAAATTCAAATTCAGTTTGTTTGTCTAGAAAGTCCGGTTCGTTTGGGGAGGTGTGAACGCAAATCAAACTCAACCAACACACCTCGGTCTCGGTTCGATTAAAGTGAACTCTGGTTCGGTTTGAATGCATATGTGAAAGGCAAGCAGATCAGAGACTGCTCCAAATGCAGGAAGTGGACTACAATGCAGGGAATTCTGGGTAAATACAACCAAAACAAAAATGCTAATTTAACACTAGAGAAGAGGAATCCTAAAAATCACTAAAATCTGATGCTACAGCGTTTTTGTTTACATTTTGTAAAGAAGGAAGTGACATTCAGCATTTTCTTTTTTGTGTCGATTCCTTCGGTAGTTCTTGGAACAGCGCCCCCCCCCCCAGGTGAGGAGGGCTTATTGCAGGCTTTTCAATCAGTTTGGATCGCCTGACTCAGAGCAGTGTGAAAGAGAACTGCAGTAGCTGGAAGTGAACAAATGTTTGGTGCCCAAACGAATCAGACTATCGAGTCTGAAAACAGCCTCAGAGAGTCGGGTCAGAACCTGAGGCGGTGCTGCGGGTCTGGACAGGAAACGCGGTCGGATCCGTCTCCCATCTCTCTCTGGTCGGGGTGAAGGAGAACCGAGCCGAGGGCCAAACGGACCAGCCTGCACCAGGATGATGAAGAGGAGGAGGAAGAAGAAGACAGGTGGACAGGGGGACGGTCCGTCCACAGCTGCCTGAAGTCCATCCGGAGAACCCAGAGGGTTCTGGGCGTGAGGAAGAGGAGCGACAGGAGGCCGGCGTCCTCTGAGCCGAGATCGGAGGGGAGCTGGGCGGAACCGGAGGCCAGCGAGGAAGAGGACGGAGAGGAGGAAGAGGAGCACAGGATGTGGGCGGGAAATCCTCCCCGAGCCGCCAGACTCTCCTCCGCCTCCCAGGGGCCGAGGAGCGAAGGAGGAAGGAGCCGAGGAAGAGCCGGGAGGTCCGAGGGGTCCTAGAAGAACCAGAACCAGAACCAAATGGTGAAACAATGAAAATATACACCTCAAGAAGGTTCTGATCCAACATGAAGGTTCTGACCCAACATGAAGGTTCTGATCCAACATGAAGGTTCTGAATGGGAGACAAATTCAACCCGACATTTGAATCGAACGGCGCCATCTCTGACCTGAAGCAGCCCGTTCAGCTCGGTTCTGGTCTGTCGGACCTCCTCGGCCTCAGAGAAGACGAACCAGCGGTTCTGACCCGTTTTGATTCCAAACGAGAGGCAGGAGTCCGGGAGCTCGGCCGGGCAGTTCAGCAGAACCTGGGAGTACGGTACCAGCAGATCCGCCTGGAGGCCCGACAGAACCTCCTCCACATCTGGACTCTGGTCCGGGCCTGAGGAAAGATCTGAAACATGATTACCTGAGCGGCACCAGCCGACCCAGACGGATCCAGACCCAAACCCGTTCAGAACCTCAGAGGTTAGATCAAATAAAACTAAAGAAATTAGTAATATTATAAACTATCCACAATATTTATAATATTATTTATAACAAATCAATATTAATATTATTATTATTATAGATAAAACAATAATAAAATATTTAGATCAATTAAATATTTTAGATAATCATTTTAAACAATAATATCTTCTTTTCTCCAGATAAAGCCGGGTGCTTACCTCTCTCCTGATTGGCTGACAGGGAGTCATGTGACCAGCAGAGCAGCGCCAGCAGCCGGTCCGTCAGAACCAGACACGCCCACCTCTGCTTCACCTCCTCGCTGACCAGGACACAGCAGCACCACAGAACGCTGCGGACCCGAACCTCCAGCTGCTCCTCGCTCGGCTCCTCCGGCCGGACGCCAGGCTCCTCCCCCTCTAGGAAGGGGGCGGAGCCAACAACCTCCTCCCCAGAGTCATCCAGGCCCATCTCAAAGTAGCCGTCCCTGGAGCTCAGACTGTGGAGCAAAGGGAGGAAGCCATCTTGAAGAAAAGTCCCGAATTTACGCCGAGCAGCAGGAAGGTTTTCTAAAAACTGACAGATTTCAGCTGATTTCATTAGAAATATTTAAACTGAAAGAAACTTTTACATGTTTAATACTTTATAAAAAATATAATTTTACATGTTTATTGAAACTGTCACTACGTCGTCACAGTTTGCTCTGAGACAGATAATCTGTGAAAAAGATTGAGCTCCTCTGCCTTCTCCCAGTTCTGACTATAAACAACCAATCAGAGCCAGGAGGCGGGTCTTAGCGCTGTCAATCATCTTCACGCCCCTCCCTTGATCTCTGCTATGCTCCAGTTAGCATAGCCTGTCATGAATGCTCAGGCTAGTTAGCATAGCCACCACTGGTTCCTGTAACCGTAAGTTCCCATTGCTACATTTAGCAGTGAGTACATGAGGATTATTTACAGCACTAAGACCCTCCTGGCTCTGATTGGTTGTTTTTGGATGGGAGCAATTTATTTCTTCAAGGCGGAGGAAGGGAGGAGGCGTAGGAGATTATCTGCCTTATTTGTTTTTTAACAAATATGTAAAAAGAAAAAAAACATTTTTAATAAAAGTTCCAAACTGCAGCTTTAAGTTCTGGATGTTCCAGACAGGTGAGAACTTCACACCTTTAGAAAAATTCAGGTAAAAAACTGGAAGCAAAATTAATCTCAAATTAAACAGAACAACTGAGCAAAGATTGAAATTTGCTGCTTTATTAAAGCATTAAATACTTTAACAAACAGTGAAATTAATAATTATACATTTTCTGAGGGAAACTAATGGGAAGAAAACAGAAAGCGACAGAGAGCGGATGAATCACCTGCGACCGCCGACGTCGGTGCTCTGCACTTCAGACTGAACGTCTCTGGAATCAGACCTCTGCTCTTCCTCCTCCTCTTCCTCTCCTCTCCTCGTCTTCTGCTCCCTCAGGATGGAGCTGAGCTGCTGGGAGATCTGGGTAATGAAGTCTTTATTGGACAGGGACAGGGCGAATAGAGCAGAGGGGAGCAGCGGACAGCAGGTGGCGCTGCAGGCGGAGCAGCGAACCTCCAGGCGACTGGAAAAGGAAGCTGAGCAGAAACAGCTGGAAGAAAAAGAGTTTTAAAATTAGGTTTACACGTCGGTTTGAGTTTTAAAAACATTAAATCACATTTCATTTGTTTTACTGAGACATTTCTGTGCTTTCAGATCACTGAGCTCCACTGACCAGACGGCTGCAGAGGAAGAAGCTGCGTTCGCTGGTGGGAGTGGCTGTTCAGACTGGCTGAGTGCAGAGCGTTTTACCTACAGGAGTAAAAAAACACACACAATAAAACCCAGAAACCTCAGAGGGAGACAAACGTCTCCACAGAAGACCTGAGAGCTGACCTTTCACCCCACTTATCCCCAGACACCCCGCCAAAATATCCTTAATGGACCCCATTAAAGATATTCACCCTTAAAGGTCTTGAATATTCTAATTTAATGTTTAAGACATTGAGGAGAATCTCATCTGAAACATGTACACAACCAGTCAGTTTCTCTTAAATTAACCACTTCATTTTATTTATTTCTGAAATTTTGTAATTTAACATCTAACTTTTTTGTACGATTGGATATAAATTCAGGCATTGAGAGGTTAAAGGTCATCATGAATATTGTTGAGGTGGAGGCACTGGGCCTTCTGGTGGATGCAACATCTGAACGTTTAGCATCATTTAAGGTGGAGTTTCATATTAATCAACATGTAAACATGCCAGATTTAGCCACAGATGCTAGTTAGCATCACATCAGAGTCGCTCTGACCTGGTGCCAACTGCTCCAGCCTCGTGGTTACCATGGTGATCAGGCGTGTCTGAGCCTCACCTGAGCAGGTTCGGCGGACAGGAGGTGAGTGTCGGAGATGTTAGGAGGGGGTGCGGCGTCTACAGGGGCAGGGGCGGCGGGGGGGTCGGGGTCGTCCTCTCTGCTGGTCAGTCCTGAACAAAGAGAAGCTGAAAGAGTCAGTGGGACGAGACTGGGTCTGTCTGGGCGGTCCAGCAGCCGATCTGACCCGGGGGGGGCGGGGCATGATGTGATTGGTTCATACTCCCTCTGCCAAGCACAGCCTGATACATACATGATTACCTTGGCTGGGGCAGGACGAAGAGGAGGAGGAGGAGGCAGGAGGAGCTGCAGACGCCCTGGAGTCCTCACTGATCTGACAACAGAGAGAGAAGGAGCTCAACCAGCAGCGCAGGAGATCAATGCTTCGGTTTCAGCTCGGCTCTGATTCGCTACAGCTCAACTCAAACTGGGGATCAGCACAGATCCCTTGATGTCCAGTTGTCACACGGTCATTAAAGGAACCGGATTTTAAGCAGGAAATTTTTATTTTCTGATTTAAAAAAAAAAAAGTTATTTAATTATTTGCATTTTTTTATATATTTATAATATATATAAAAAAGGCTTAAGTGATAAAATCAAAGATCAGCAGAATATCACCATTTTTAAAATCCAATTCATCGTCATTATAATCGATTAGGATTATAATTGTGAGCTGCAGTCCTACATGAAACAGAACTAAATAGAAAATGAATATTTTAGTGAACAACCACTGTATCATCCGTAGAAGAGCTTAAAACTCCGACTTCCTGTTTACCTTCTTATCGCTGCTGCTCATGCGATCTTTGACCTCTTTGGCTTTCTGAATGGCTTTCAGCACTTCCACCGTGTCCAGCTCCTTCTCCGTCGTCGCTCTGCAGTCCAGACTCACCTGACAACAACCGGGACGCAACAGGTTACAGACATGGCATCTCCGAGGTTATTACAGTGAGCCAGAACAAACAAAATAACAAAAACTGAAGCTGAGAAAACATTTTAACTAAGAAACACCAACAAACGCACTCTAAAACCTAATTAAAACTAACTGAATTAGACAAACAAAAAGTCACAATGAAATAAAGTGGCACTATAATGAAAATCCAAAACTATTATAACACAGGAGACCTTCTACTCGTCTTCTCATCATCCTCCTGTCAGATGATTAATCTTCCGGATTTAGACAGAAAAGTCACCAGGACCAGCTGGTTTAGAGGAACCGGGCCAGAAGAAGAGCCTACCTCTGCTGCCCGGTCCCCAAACTGGGCCAGAACCTTGGTTCTGTAGTCTGGGATGATGCACATGGGGTTACTGGACAGGTTGAGCTTCTCCAAGCAGGGCAGCGCTCCGATGTTCTTGATCTCCTCCAGCTGGGAAAACACACAGAAGATCCACCATGAACAGGTTTCTACTGGAAACCATTAAACCAGATTACCGTAGGTCATAATGGAGGCAGAGACGTGCAGCCTGGGGAGATTAGCTACATGAGAAGTAAAATAGATGCTAACAATGATGAGAGAAAATCAATTCGTTTTTCATTTCAACGTGTTTGTGGAAAGAGCCTGGAGTGAGACAGTGCAGTACTCTGCCTCACCTCTGGAGGCGCTGTGCCACACAGTGAATGAAGCAGGAAGTTATTTCTATTCTCTTCACCAACACACTTGTTTAATTACAAATGTTCTACATGTTGATGTTCCACAATCTGCTTAACATATTTAATGAATGTGAGTGATATATTTAATCTTACTGACTGTCCATAAATGAATGTGCAGTGAAAATGTGAATGGTGAGGCAGGAAGTACCGCGCCTCACTGATAGAGGGCAGTGCTGAGCCCCGTAGGCATAACAGGTAGCAGGTGTTCTTCTTCTATGCATTGAAAAGACAATCAGAAAAATAGAGGAAATACAGCTGGGATAGAACTGTTGATGGCCAATTTCCTTTTTGGCCGCCAGATTTTTAAAAATGAGACAGAAAAAGGACGATTTTCACAACAAAGTGACTGATATTTGTGGAAAAGGATAAGATAAATCTAAGGTCAGACACAATTTGCAATATTTATCCGAAAAGAAGGTCAGCCAAAGTAAACATTTAAATTTTAAGAAATCAAATTACCCTTATATTAAATATTCTTTGGTTTATCTGGCTTATTGTTGTTCTATTGCGGTTCTGATGGTTCGGTACAGATTACGAAACAATTAAAAGCTTTAATCAGTAAAACTGAAATGCAAGATTCTACAATGGATTTTGGATTTGTACATCTGACTCTCGAGGAGTTGGTGCCTCACCAGTCATGAGCGTCACTGAATGGAGTACAGAGTCCTCATTATGTTAGCATAATGGTGGTTACGCTAACAGCAGGGTTACCTGTGCCAGCTGGTTGTGGCTCAGGTCCAGGTTGACCAGAGAGTAGAGCTTGGAGAGGCCGCTGAGCGTCTCCAGCTGGTTCCCCGCCAGACTCAGCGTCTTGATGTTCCCCAGCCGCGTGTGAGCCGCCTCCAGGCTGCGCAGGCAGTTGTAGCTCAGGTCCACGTGCACCAGGCTGTAGAGGTGCTGCAGGAAACAACAAAACAGGCGGCTCAGCGTCAGACAGGACCTGCGGTTCCGATGGCTCAGGACGGTGCTGGACGGACCTGCAGGTTCTCCACAGACGACAGCTGGTTGTAGCTCAGGTCCAGGAACTCCACCTTCGGGATGAGTTTCTGCAACGGGAACACCATCAGCTCCACGCTGACACACACACGTCACACACACAGCAACATTTCCTACAGAGACTACAGAACTTCAATGTTGCCATAAATCCACAAACATCAAGACCTTTCTGGATGTTCCCTTCACTGGTCTGCAGAAAATAATGACCTTTATTGGTGAGAGGAGAAATCGGTTTAAAAAAGCTGTGTGGGTCAGTCTGGTTTTGGTCCAAGTTCAACCCATCATCATAACCCCGCCCACCCACATGGTGCCACCCATTCAGGAAGCAGACTGCAGAACCATTCAGATGTTTTCCTTTTCTCCACCAGTGGTGACCCAGATGATCTGGAGGAAAATGTCTGACAATCTGACTCTGATGGTTCAGTTTACAGATGGAACAATAATAGAACCTGGCTATTGAAACAGTTTCTGTATTTCCACTGATGCCCCACGTATTGGTTTATTTTATAGCTTAGCGTCACATTTAAGGTGGAATAAAATTATTCCTGACCAGGAGGACGAAACTTTCAGATCCTTCGTGATCAACTAGATTATTTTTTATTAATCTTTAATTAGATCATAGTTTACAGGATTAGGCACAAAGAGATTCTGAGGTTTCATTAGTTTTTAGGTCCGGCTAATCCTGACCGATCAGATTAACTCAGGGTTAGGTGAAGCTAGGCTAACCCTGACTCACCACTGAGTCGTCGACGGAGCCGATGCAGTTGTGGCTCATGTCCAGCGTGGTCAGGTGTCTCCAGACAGGAACCAGTGCCGTGACAGGACAGCCAGGCTCCGCCCCCTCAGGCTCCCACTGCGGGAACTCACTGGCCTCTGGGACGAGGATGGACTGGAGGGAGGGAAGAGATCACAGGTTCAGGTTCTGGTGCATCTGGACCCAGGCTCCAGGTTCTGGCTTCAGGGACACACCATCATGGACTCAGTGGAGCGATGGAGGCTCAGCGTAGCCAGGCTGGCCCTCAGGGACGGCAGACCCTGGATCTGCTGCGAGCTGCAGTCGCTGATCTGAGGATGGAGACAGAGAGACGCTTTCAGCACAAACACGATCAACCTCTCTGGGACGTCGTCAACGTCTCGGAGCCGTCGTCGGAACATTGAAGAACATCAGGAGTTAAATGTTCTCAGATCTCACGCCGGTCGTCCTGCTGAAGAATTGTGGGAGTTGAAGTTACCTCAATCTGCAGCAGGGACTTGAACACCGACAGGTCGAAGGGGAGGCTGCTCTCCTCAATGTTACTGGTTCCTACTGGACCTCTGCTCCCTGAAATCTAACCAAAACCAGAACCCGCATGAACACCCATGCGCTCTGCAGCAGGAACACGCAATGTGGTGGCGTTACCTTGAGGTAGCGCAGCCTGCAGGTGAAGTCCAGGATGTGTCCCAGGTCCATTCTGGCGTCTCCGCTGAGGCAGGTGGGCGTGGCCAGGCGGAGCTGCTGGGACACGGAGTAAAGCTGCAGCGGTCGCAGAGAAAACACCTCTCCTGCCTGCAGCAGCTGCTCCCCTGCAGCACAGAGACACAGCAGCTAGATGTCACCAGCATTTCCCCCAGCAGATCCAGAAGTTTCCGGTGGTTCTGCCTCTTCATCTAAAAACGATGTAAAATGGTTCCTCTGACCTTTATGGAAGAGCTCCTCCGCCAGCGCTGCTGTGATGCCATTAATCTCCTGAAACAAGAGATTCAAAGGATTTCATTTTGGATTTAACAAAAAGAGCCAGAAATCAACCATCAGTTGGAAAAACATTGCAGAGAAAAACCTGAACATCACAGACAGAAAAGGAGAACCACTGATTATGACCAGCAGTCCCCTGCATGACAGCCACATTTTCAGTCTGACTTTCTATTCTCCTTTTGTTTCAACATCAAGCTGTTATGAAACAGGAAGACAATAAAACAGTCTGGTTGTTTTGTAGCAGAGCAGGTGCTCTGTGACCCCCTGCAGCTCTTAGGAGAAGCTGCACCTTGTAGGCGGGGCTAGGTCCAATCAGATGTTTCAAACAGCAGAATGGTTGCCACGGAGATTAAAGAATTTCTCAAACATGCCTGAAAGAATCAAAGCACCACCGCAGCGTAGTTTTGATGAGTGAATAACATTATAGCATGATGCAATGCTCAAAAAAGTTGATTTTAGTTCTTTTTTAAAACTGGAGCAGGACGTTTTCTGTCAGCCATGACTAAATGAGCTGGTCGTAGTCCACCTGCTCAGGTGATACTCACATAGAGGTGGAAGTGCAGGAAGTAGGTGAGCGGAGTGGGCGTGGCCTCTGGAAACTGCTGCAGCAGCGTCTGCAGGTAGAGCTCCAGCTCCTTCTGCCGCCGCTCCACCAGACTCTTGGAGTTCTTCCCCAGGATCTTCTTGGGAGGAAGGAGACGGCGGTCCACCTTCTTCTCCGCCGTCAACTGCAGATTCAGGAGGAAAACACAGACGATGCTACAGTTTGACGCCTTTCTCCTCAAATCCAGGCAAATCAGAGTCCTCAAAGTGTTCAACAGTTACACGACAAACAATAATACAACTGAAAACTATGGAGTTGAGATGGGAGGGGAAAGTAGTTAAAGCTGCAGTTTGTTTTTTTATAAAAAATATGTTTTTTACATATTTGTTAAAACTGTCACCATGTCATTGGCTGTTGCTCACCTTCTCATGCAGCTCGTAGAAATCGCTGTAGCGGTGCTTCACCGTCCACCGGTGCAGACCGTCCGTTACATCGATGATGTAGACCTGAAGGAAAACAACAAAGCCGTCTCCATGGTCACTGCATCAAAACACAGCAGATCTGTTTAACTGTTATGCTAATCTGGTGCTCGGTTGGTGCTGCATTGATGCATCACTGCATCAATGCAGCGTGGCATGGAGGAGAATACCCTGTGGTTATGCTGAGGTTCTGGGAGTTTAGACTGATTTAGACTGGTGATTGTTGCCTCTGGTGACTTTTAACATCCTATTGACAAGGATTTCATCTAGTGGTCCTTCTGGATCTCCAAATGAAATCCTGAATGCTTTAGGATTTCATCCTAATCTGATCTGAGATAAAACTTCGGCCCATTGAGCAACGCTGGAGAGAAGCTTCTGATGTCGTCTTTGGCTCTGAACGTAACAGCTGACTCGGATTGGATGCACATGTTGCGCATCTTTTTCCTTCCATTTAACTTTCCATTAATGTACTTGCATAAAGCCCAGTATGAACAGCCAGCTTCTTCACTAATTGACCTTGTGTAGCTTCCCCTCCTTATGGAGAGTTTCACTGAGCGTCTGCTGACTTTCCCATGATTTTAAGAGCCATAACTCAATGTTTGTGTTTGAAATCTTGTTTTTCTAGTCTTATTTATTATTACAAACTTATGATAGACTAGATTTGATCCTTCCTGTAACTGTAAGCTTTAATCGTTAAAATGTAGGAAAATAAACGCGAGAGCTACATCACTGTGTGTGACGTAGCTCCGATGACCGTTTCATTAAACGAGACATGTTTCATTAAACGAGACAGAATGTGTTACCATGACAACGGCAGATCTAAAGCCTTCGACTGTCAAACAGAGGGGCTGCAGTCTGTCTGAATGTTTCATTTAGCATCAGTGTTGCCACAGCCCTAGCTAGTAGCCGTACCGTGTAGCTCTCCACCAGCTCCGAACCGACCACAGTCACCTTCCGGGCTGGAACCGCCTCTGGAAAAGGGCCGGGCTCCATCCTGATCCGCGGAGAAACACGCCGAACCGACTAGAGCGCTAAAAAAGCCAACATTTAATTAAAACCGCGTCACAGAGAACCCGCCGCCATGTTTGTTATGATGCAGCAGCTGCTGACAGCTTCAAAAAAAAACTTTATTAACAATTCTTTTGACAAACAGGAAGTTGTTAAACTTAAAGTCATGATTTGTTTTCATTTTTCTGTGTCTCTTGGCTCTGAAACGCATTTTGTTGGTTTTATTCTGCTTTTGCATAGCTTTGACTTTGTTGTTTTTGTTAAATATTAAATGGCCGATCTGGCCGGATGATGCATTTTAAGCAGTTTAATAAAGTTTTTGACATAAAAAGCCTTCTGTGTCATTTTGGGCTATTTATCCTTTTTCTAAATGTATCTTAAATATACTATTACTGCAATTTAATTCCTATTTTTATTTATTTATTATTGATTACATAATTATTAACACTGTTAGACCCATTTTGTAATATCACAATATCAAACAACAAAAAGTTAAAATGTTGATTTTTCTTTCTTTCCTTTATTCTTTAGATTGAACTGTATTGTTCGGATTGGATAGGAAATGCAAAACGCGCAACAACGGCCACTACTCCTAAACTCAGCAAGATCTCTGTGATTCAGTGACCCAGGTTAATGGAACAAGAAAAAAGTAAAACTAATAAGAAATGCAATATCATGTGTCATTTTTGTGCAACATTTGCACAAAATACAAACTACATCATGTTTTATGTTACATTCAACTTTACATTTCCATCAAACTTCTCAAAAACAAACAAAAATACAAACAAAATGAAAACGTCATATTTTATTCTCCAAAATAAAAAACCATTGCACGACTGACCTTTTTGTCGCGTTTATCTACTCCTCCGGGGTTAAAGGTGAATTTCTAGAGCTCACTATAAACATGTCTCTGAGCGGGTATGTATTATGCTAACCCACCCTACGGTTTCACCAATGTTTTTAAAGTGGAGTAATAAATTCCAACCGCGTGGTGGCGCTGCGGGAACAGGGACGGGACAGAAAGCATCTGTTCTGAGGAAGACTTTTTCTTTTTTTTGTCTTCAACATGCCCCCTGCTTGATTCATCAATTGACCTTGTTTCTGATTAATCTTCTCAGCTTTATATTTTGATGATTACCATCATCAAACTTGTTAATCATTACGCTGGTCAATATTCCAGTTATTATGGTTCAAAGTAACTCTAAACAAGTGGGGGTTTAAGTCTTGGTTTAAAGGAACTTAGTGTTTCTGCTGCTTTGCAGTTTTCTGGAAGTTTGTTCCAGATTTATGGAGCATAGCTCAATGCTGCTTCTCCATGTTTGGCTCTGGTTCTGGATGCAGAGCAGAACCAGAACCAGAAAACCTGAGAGGTCTGGAAGGTTGCTAAGACAGCAGCAGATCTTTAAGCCGTTCAGTGATGTATAAACTAACAACAGTATTTTAAAGTCTATTCTGCCAGTGAAGGACTTTAGAACTGGGTGATGTGCTCTCTCTTCCTGGTTTTAGTCACACCAGCAGCAGCGATCTGGATCAGCTGCTGCTGGAAAATTGATTTTTTTTATTTGACCAGTTGCCGTAATCAATGCAACTGAAGATAAACTCATGGATGAATTTTTCTAGATCTTGCTGGGACATTAGTCCTTTAATCCTGAAAATGTTCTTCAAGGGACAGAAGGCCGGCTTTATAACTGTCTTTATGTAAATCTGGTTCTGCTCAGAACCAGATTTTGGGCCTGAACTCCAGTTTCTAGATGTAATAACTGAAGCTGCATGTTGACTCTATATCGTTCCTCTTTAGGTCCACAGATAATAACTTTAGTTTTGCTATTTCCAGTATTTTTATACAGTGTCTCTGAATTTTAAAGTTTTACTAATAAAAAGTTTATTAGTTAGTTCACAACGTCCCACTTTATTAATAAACATAGTAGTTTAATCATAAATGTCTGTAGTTGTTTAATTTGCCTTTAACCTTGCAGATTTAGTGGATGGTGCTCTAATGTGCTGCAGCAGCCACAGAGCTGCTTGAGTTGTTGTTGTCAGACAGGATGGGGGTGGGGGGTGGGAGCTGTGGATCAGATTACAGCAGCTATAACCGAACCGGACTGAACCATCATTAGGCTGCAGGGGGGAGTAACGCTGTCTGCTGAAGACAAAGAGCTTCATCCGTCTGGGTCCAGAGGTCCAATTCTCAGGAGATCCACTGACACCTTTGACCTTCTGTCATGTTCAGAGGGTTAATCCCCAACCGGAGGCGCCTGGAGGCACCGCCCCCCTCCCTCTGCAGGAAGTGGACCGGTCCAGCTCTTTATGTTGGCTGTGAGGAGGAGGACGAGACACATCGAGTGCTGTCAGAGCAGAGAGCGTCACACTCTCTGACCGGACTCCAAGCAGCCTGACGTTCCCTGAACGCCTCCATCAGTTCACTGCATTCACTGCGCACCCGATCCAGCAGCTGATCCAGCCTTCAAACAGGAGAAGAAGAGACATCAGGGGGGGCAGAGAGTCAGACCAGCAGGCAAGCTGCTGCTGCAGGCGGAGGAAGAGCGGGCGATGCACCAGCCAAAGCCAGAGGTCAAGAAGAAAAGAGCCAGAGTTGTGAAAAGGTAGAGCGACAGAGAGGAGGGTCAGCCGTGATCTGAAGCAGAAGCGATGTGAAGCAGGAGGAGGCGGCGAAAAACACAAGACATGCTCTCAGAGATCATGTGTAGGAGGATCTTCCAGCAGCAGAGGCGGCAGGACGAGAAGCTGAGGGATGCCGACGTCCGCAGGAAGAGCGGCGAGGCGCCCGGCTGGACGGCCGGCTGGACCAAGAGCTGCAGCGGCCGCCTGCAGAGCCGGAGGCAGGGGGGGCCCAGGGCGCGCCTTCCCCGCCACAAGCCCCGCCCCCATCGACCGCAGCGCCCCCGCAGGCCGCTGCGGTCTCTGCGTCCGGTCAACGTCCAGGGCAAGGGGGCCCGGGGCATGCAGGCCCCCCAGAACACCAACCAGTTCCTGATGCAGGAGAAGTACCAGATGCAGCAGCTGCGCTCTGACTCGGTGGGTGGCGACAGCGGCTGCAGCTCTGACAGCGACCTGGAGCTCACCGACATGGACTCATACCTGGGCGTCCTGGAGAACGCCAGGGGCGGCCTGTTGGACAGCCCTGAGCCGCTGCCGCAAGGACCGCCGGGGCTGCGCGTCTTCCTGCAGGAGGACAGCGTCCAGTACGTCCCCTCAGAGGACGACTTGCAGCTGAGCCACAACTTCATGCAGAGGGACTTCGCTCAGTTCTGCGACTTCCTGGCAGCGTGAGGACGACCTTATGACTGTAGGGGGCGCTGTTGCATTTTAACGCAATGCTTAAAAGGGGGCGGGGGTGTGGCAAACGCAAAATAATAAAATACAAAAAAAGCCAAACAACAAATAAACAGTAATATCTGATCACTAATATTATGACTACTTTTGGAAAAATTTACGTAGACCTGTCACAAAAAACAGTTTTGCTGGACGATAAATTGTCCCAGAAGTTATTACAATAATATTGTTATTTTGAAACCATTTTCAAGTAAATTATGCTAATGGAATAATAATGCAAGGACACATTCTCAAAGATTAAATTCTAATGAATATTTAACACCAGAACTGAAAGACCTTTTAGAGATCCAGAATAAACAAAGAAAACAACAGAAACAGCAAATAAAATACTTTATGAATATTGTCCTTCAAAAAAGGGCTAGTTGAGACCAAAGACTTTTGTCATCCAAGTCTTTGGTAGGAAAAGAGAAAAACAAAAAATAAAGCTCAAGGAATTTTAATTTATCATGCGAAAAAGTTTATTCCAACACAAAACAATTAAATACTTGAGTAGTAAAGTTTAGTATTTTACTATAAGTTACAGTTGGTCACAGTTTCTGATAAGAGCTTTCATATTCTGTGACTGTATATATTCCCTGATAGTCATAATTTTTGTGGTCAAATGTTACTTTTGATTGTTTTTTTGTTATTTTTTTCATTTTTCCTTTTGCGTTTGTTTCCCCCGCAGCCCTACAAAGGTTAGATTTGTGTTAAAATGCAACAGCTCCTCTTATGGTCACAGATTATGGTGTAACACCGGCCAGTTTACTGTCCTCATTGAGTCAGAATCTGACCGGACTCCAACAGAACCGAACCAAATGGAGCTGTGTTATTGTTTTCTACCATTTTTATTTGTCTTTGTCCTGCCTTTGCTGTGGACATTTGGACATAAACGTCTCCGGTCTCTGAGGCATCTCTGTCTCTTGTTGTTGAACACAAAAGGAAATGGTGGGCATGAGCCCCAACAGCCAATCAGCATCCAGCTGGCCAGATCAGACTCAGATGATTGGCCGAGGAGAACTCTGTGAAGCTTTTTACTGTAAACAGAATGAAAATGAATAAATGTTTATTATGACTATCTTTGTGAATTTACATGAGTATAAATGTTGAATTATTACAACAATGAAATTGTAACATTTCACATAAAATTATAAAGCTTTAAAACTCCAAAATCTACAAACTCAAGACATTTAAGGCACAAAAATTCTTAAAAATATTTAATCAACATAATAAAAATAACATTAAAAATAAAGACATACAAATCCTGAACACTTTTGACAACCAAGCTATGAGGAATTTAGCAGACGGTAACCATCTACATCTGATAGCTGTTCGATATAAATGTATTCATAATTCACTGTAAAACATAATCAGATGTATGAAAAGCATTAAAACATCTTTCTAGCTTCTCTGACTTAAAGGATCTGTATTATGTAAAATTGACTTTTTTTTAGCTTTACATCATTCTGTAATATTGTTCCTTCATCAAAACAAACTGGACTGTTGCTTTGAATCTTTCAATGCATGTTTGGGAAATCCTTTAATCTCCATGGCAACCATTCAGCTGTGCAAAACAGCTGGGTGGATCTAGCCCCGCCTTTGAGGCGCTGCTTATCCTCAGAGCTGCAGTTCCCAAGCTTCTGCCTCACAAAGCAAAAAAAAAGAAAGAAGAAAAACTGTTGCTAAAGGGATATAAGAGAAGCGATGTTGTGATGACTTCCTGAAGGTGGAGCTTCAGAAAAAGAGACAGAAACCCAATTTCAACAGGTTAAATCAGGAAGCAACATTTATTTTAAGTCATATTTAATATAATAGAGCATTTTTATAACAACTGATTTCATTGTGCTATAAAATGGCACTATGTGCCTGGAAAATATATAATAATGCCCCTTTGGGGTGTTGTGGTTTGGCAGGGGTTAAGCACAACCTACATATGGAGGCCTTAGTCCTCGACGTCGCAGGTTTGATTCCCGGCCTCGCGACTTTTGCTGCATGTCTTCCCACTTCTGTTTAACCACTTTCCTGTCAATTCACTATCAAATAAAGGCCACTAGAGCCAGTAAAACCTTCAAAGTTATTTTTAGTGCTTTAAATGGGGTTAAACCCTGAAGGTCATGTGATCATTTACAGATGAACATTTAGTTGTTGGCAGTAGTGGCTCAGCTAAACACACCGGCAGACCAGGTGTATGAAGAGAAAAAATTAGAGAGCAGAAAGTTAAAAATAATATTTTTTTTTTTTGCTAATTGGAGAGTAGCAGGAGAAAGGTGCAGAAAGAGGAAAAGAAAGTGGTCAGTTTGTCCCAGCAAGCAGAGACGTCCTGCCAGCAGCAGGTTTGACCTGTTCACACACACACACACACACACACACACACACACACACACACACACACACACACACAGTCGTACGCTACTATCCAACAGGGGACATTCCATTGACTTCCATTCATTTCTACAGCCTAACCCTAACCCTTTTCCTAACCCTAACCATCACATACCTAACCCTTTTCCTAACCCTAACCAAAAGTCAATTCACACCTTAGTCCTAACTGCAACCCCTGACCCTAAAACAGGGTCATTTCCAAGAGGGGACCTACAAAATGTCCCCTCTTCAACGGTGAGTCCCCTGTTGGTCAGTGTAAAATGACACGCATGTCCCCTGTTGGATAGTTACACATGAACACACACACACACACACACACACACACACACACACACACCCACACACACACACACACACACACACAAGCACACAGTGACCTAGGTTCTGTTGGTTCTGCTGCTTATCTTATCTCGTTCAGAGACTCAGGGTCTCTTTCCACTATAGCAGTGGTGTCCAAACTTTGTGCCACGTGGGCCAAAATCCTTCAGTCGTAAGCGCCAAAAAAAGTATGTTCACATTCACTTTTTATGTGTTTTGTTTGATTTATTAATTTCATTTATTAACTAAAGTCAAATTGTACATTATACCAGATAGAAAACATAAAACGTTTTGTGCAATTCTGTTGTCATAAAACAGACCCATAGTTTCTGATTATTTTAGGATTGATTGCTTTGCGTTTGAGTACAGGTAGTTCAATGTTTGTGGTTCTGGTTTCTCCAAATCTAAGACCAATGTAGAAACGCTGTTAAGATGTTACTTATCTGTGAAAAAAGTCTTGATCTACAAGATGAAAAAGTGTCCATTTCCTATGCTTACATTGAGATCTGGGGCCACAAAAAATCTTTCAGGGTGCAGCAAAAGGCCCGTGGTCCACACTTTGGACACCCCTGCACTACAGCCCTGGTTGTTTCACGGCTTCTGCTTTGTGAGCCAAGCTGTTGCAATGTTTCCTTTGTGTGTCAGCTGCCTCTGTAGACAGGAAGTGAAGTTGATATGATGAACAAATATCAGAAATCCTGTGTGTGTGTGTGTATGCGTGTGTGTGTGTGTATACGTGTGTGGGTGTGCGTGCGTGTGTGTATGTGTGTGTGGGACACACTTTCACTGCTAACAATGCTAGCAGAGATCTGCAGGCAGACAGAAAAATATGCAAAGTTAATGCTTCAGTCCAAAGGTCCTTTCTGTCTGTGTCAAAGCAATTTGTTATCTTTTAACAACTCAACCGTTCTCCATAGGACCTTTTCCAGATTTTCCTTTGAAAATGAGTCAACATGCAGTTGAAAGAAAACAGAAAAAATAGAAACAGCTTGGAAGGAAAATACGAAGGAAAGCTCAGCCTAGCTCTGCACACATTAACTGAAAAATCTGAGCTATTGAGGTGAAAGGGCAGCGATCCAAAAACAAGTTGAGGCAGAGTTGGAGCATAAAGGACGGTTAGGAGGACCGCTGACACTCCCACACAGCAACACAGCTTCAACACGCAGAGGTGAAGGATTGTTTTCTGTCTCCTCTAGTCCTGAACCGTGTCAGTAAACCAATTATAGTGGCCATAGCTTTGCAACCCAGAGCCAGAACCCCAGAACCCCAGAACCCAGTCTGAACCAGGGTTATAATAGTTTTGAGTTTTTCAATATATTTTTTATTTCACTGTGACTTTTTGTTTAGTTTTAATTTGTCTTAGGGTATGGTTATTAGTTTTTATTGGTTATTACTAGTTAAATATAGTTTAGTTTTATTAGTTATAGTAGCAGTTTTAGATTTTTCATACTTTGGTTAATTTGTAGGGGCAGAATTCAAAAAGTTTAACGTGTTTATGCATGTATGCTCTCAACAGGAGATAGCCAGACTCAGTTATTGTTGAACACCAACTGATTACCGACTAACCTGAAACACCGCCAGGAGTAAAAAAAAAGTAATTTTCACATCAGATTGAGAGGCTAAAAAATAGATTAATGAACACAAAAACTAGATATTATATCCACAAGTTAAGTATGTTTTATTCGTTTCATAAATGCACAATATAGTTCCACTTAATTCTAGTTTTCCCCGTTAATTGCAGCTTTTATTTGTTTCAGTTAATGATATTGTCAGCTGAGCTGCAGCTAATGCTAACAGTAAGCGGAGAGTTTGAACTTCACTGCTGCGCTCAAAACGTGACCCTCTTCGCTGCTCCTGCCTAATTTATGTTCCCTCAAGTTTAATATTGACATTTTCTACTGGATGTTGAAAAATAGCTACAACCCTGATTAGATTACATTTAATCAGCTTTTATAAAAAAAAAAACAAAAAACAAATTAGATTGTCACTGTGATGACTTTCCCCTTAGCTTTCCTAGATGAAAGTCACCCAGATGAAAGTACATTTTCTCCATTTAAAGCTGCAGTATGTAACTTTTCTAAAGAATGTTTTTATTTTATTTTACATTTTTGTTAAAATTGTCACCATGTACTGACATTTTGCTATGATACAGATAATTTGTGAAAAATTGATCTCCTCAAACTCCTCTTTGAGCTGCTATTGCCTTCTGAAGAAATGCATCACTTCTGACCAAAAACAACCAATCAGAGTCAGGAGGCGGGTCTTAGCGCCATCAATCATCCTCATGTACTCAATGCTAAATGTGCTAACAGGGGAAAAACAAGCTACATGGCAAACTTTGATGTCATCTGTGGCTATGCTAACTAGCCTTAGCATTGATGACCATGCTAGGATGAGCAGTGCCATGAGATTATGATTAACAGCTGTAAGACCCGCCTCCTGGCTCTGATTGGATGTTATCACTGGGAGTACTGGGAGAAAGTTTTATTTGACAGATTATAATAAAACAGTCCTGACACAGTGACAGTTTCAACAAATATGTAGAAAACATATATATTTTATAAAAGTTACACATTGCAGCTTTAAGGAAGACCTAAATATTCCAAATTGTAATAAAAAATACAGTACACTATTTTTTACAGTGATAAAAAATACAACTAAATAAACATCCTCCACACTTGACTGAGTTGGCACGAAGTGGGCTGCATTAAGTTCAATAAAACTTAGAAGATTTTGTTGGTCCAGTGTAGCAGATATTAATATTTTTAATGTAATGCTGTGATAACATGAATTTAGTCGTAACCCAACTGGATCAACAGTTTGCTGTTGATCGTTTGACCAGTTATTTCCAAGTTCAGCCCAGTTTAAGGAACTACCAGTTGGAACAACACCATAAAAAAGTGTGGCTCTGAAAACATCGAAGCACATGAAGCCAGATGGAAATCGTGACGAGGGAACCTCGTCCAAGGGAACCGAAGGAGTTATGGTCACGTTTCAGAACATCTGAAGTGAATCGCAGCCCAAATAGAGAACAACGTGTTCCTTTATTCTGTAAGCAGAACCTTGAACCAATCAGATGGTGAGAGGTAGTTGTTGTAGCTCTGCACTAAAACTAGAAACCCTGGGAGAAACCTCTGTTACCTCAGTGTATGTGTGAATGGGAGGTGTGTGTGTGTGTGTTATGAATACATGAAGCTGAGGGGGAGAAGGAGGAGCGGACAGAGTTAGATGCCAAAGTTTGGAGTGGAAAAGTACAGCCGTTTGTTCCACTGGTATAAACTTCCCTTTGGTTGCACAGCCCGGCCAATCAGAACGCAGAAAAACACAGCACAACCAAAACAAATCAACAGTAACTCTCCAGATCTGCTCCCATTTGTAATAAGATTTATTACCCATTATCACAGATTCCATCCAACATGTGTCCAGCTTGTGTTTCCTTATCCAACCCATTTTAGCGTCTGAAGAATTCAACATTATAGCTGCAGCATGTAACTTTTATGAAAAATGTTTCTTTTACATATATAAACTTCTCTGCCTTGTCCCAGTGCTAACTACAAACAACCAATCAGAACCAGGAGGCGGGTCTTAGCGCTGTTAATCATTCCCAATCACATGCTATCGCTTCTCCCTGCAGCTGAGTCTGTCGTCAATGCTAAGGCTCGTCGGATAAATGGTTCTTCTGTAATGGTGGTTTCTTTCTCCGCCATTAGCACATTCAGTAGCTAGTTTTCTATTAGCTAATTTGTTGCTGATGTCCAGTTAGCTGCTAAATGGTTTCTCTGTTTCCTGGAAAGAGGAAGTCTGGAGATGTGACCACAGGTCACTGCATATGTGTGAAGACGTCAGGGTCAGGAGGTCAGGAAGAAGTTGCACTGAGGTGTTAGGTTGGGCAACAAAACAGGAACGTGTGAAAAAACCTGTCCAGCTCATTTGTTTTGCTATCCTGACAGAGCATCCCTACTCTTTAACTTTTCATTTTGATCCCTCATGTTTTCTTCGTTTATACTCATGAAACATGTTATGTCTAAAGAGGAATTAGTTTTGAACATAATTTATCCAATACTTAGTAGAAAAGCTATTTTGGGAAATGATAAAGACTCTCACTACGGAGAAAATATCAGATTTTGGCCAATAATTCCACACATATTCCTCAAATCTTTAAGGTCCCTCTTTTCTTCTTTGGGCACTTTGTTCTTCAGTTATTGATTGGATTTAAGTGTGGCAATTGACTGGACCATGAAGCAGCTATATTTTCTTTCTGAACACAAAGTGTTGTTGTTTGTGATCAGGTGATCTCATAACCCCATTTTATCTTCAGATTCTTCTTAAAGGAGCAGTATTATGTGTTTTCCAGCCACCTAGTACCATTTTATAGAATAATTAACTATGCTAACTTCTGTTGTTATAAATATGCTATACATATTAAAGTGTGACTTAAAAGAAATTTTACTTTGTAATTTGACACCTTGAAATTGGGCCTCTGTCTCTTTAAAAAAACCCTGCTCTTTCTTCACAACATGGCTCCGCTATTAACCTTTTAAAGTTTTTATTTTATTTTTATTTTTTTACCAGCGTTGCAGTAGATGTTGCACCAGGTGTTGCTAATTACTGCTGGCTAGTCTGAAGGAGCAGAGTGGGGGAGCAGCTGTGCCTTGAAGGCGAAGCTAGGGACACCAAGGAGGTTTGGACAACTAAATGGTTGCCATGGAGACTAAAGGATTTCTCACACATGCATGACATAATCAAAGCAACACTCCAGGTATATTCTTGATGAGGGAATAATATCATAATATGATGTTAAGGTAAAAAAAAAAGTCAATTTCACACAATTCTGCCCCTTTAAATAATGTCTCATAGTAATGTTTCTCAATTCTATTATATAAAGTCTGAGAGTCCCAAAGCAGAAAAAGGTTCCCAAATCATGACACTACCACCACCAGCAGTAGCACAAACAATTGTGCCAAGGGAGGATGGGACCATGCTTTAACATTGTTTCCACCAAGTTCAGCTGCGGTTGAAACTGTGGGATCAGTTTTTCCAGTCTGTTATTGTCCAGTTTGAACCTCCTGCTGTCACCTGACAGAATAAGGGCCACCATGGTGGTTTTCTGCTGCTGTACCAACGCAAAGATTAGAACAAAACAACCCAGAATAATCCACATGCAAAACCAAATGACAACCAAAACACAAAGAGCCTGGTTTAAATAGCAGCTGTTGGAACATATGACTAAACACAACATTTAGTTTCTGATCCGTGGATAAAATGTTGGCAGATTGATTCCACTGGTGTCAGTAGTATCACTAACTGCTCCTGTGTAGTTGTGGGCTCTGAATCAGACCTCCTGACACCCTCAGGTCTCTGTAAACAGGCCCTCAGAGAGGTAGGCACTCCCATGGAGCAGCGAGTGGAGGAGGGGCTCTGTTGTTATTCTGGTAGCATGAGCTCAAAGCTGCTCTTCAGCAGGCTGCTGAATGTTTCACAGAGCTGACAATCCTCTTCAGGCCAGAGTGGGCCTTCAGGCACTTCCCAGGACACCACAACCTAAAGCACGTCTTCACACTTCTGTCTCATTTATTCAGGCACTTCCCAAGACACCAGAGCTATCCTAAAGCTCACCAGGACACAACAGTTAGCCTAAAGCTCACCAGGACACAACAGTTAGCCTAAAGCTCACCAGGACACAACAGTTAGCCTAAAGCTCACCAGGACACAACAGTTAGCCTAAAGCTCACCAGGACACAACAGTTAGCCTAAAGCTCACCAGGACACAACAGTTAGCCTAAAGCTCACAACAGTTAGCCTAAAGCTCACCAGGACACAACAGTTTACCTAAAGCTCATTAGGATTCCACAACTACCCCACAGTTAGCCTTATGGCTTCCCAGGACACCATAATTGGCATTAAGGTTTTCCAGGCCTCCACAGCTAACATAAAGCATCCCAGAACATCGCAGTTAGCCTAAAGCTCACCAGGACACTGCAGTTAGCCTAAAGCTCACCAGGACACTGCAGTTAGCCTAAAGCTCACCAAGACACCACAGTTAGCCCAAAGCTCACCAAGACACCGCAGTTAGCCTAAAGCTCACCAGGACACCATAGTTAGCCTAAAGCTTCCCAGAACACCATAGTTAGCCTAAAGCTTCCCAGGACACCATAGTTAGCCTAAAGCTTCCCAGGACACCACAGTTAGCATTAAGGTTTTCCAGGCCTCCACAGCTAACATAAAGCATCTCAGAACATCACAGTTAGCCTAAAGCTCACCAGGACACCACAACTATCCTATAGCATCACAGGGCACCAGGGGTAGCCTAACACTCACTGGGACTCCATGACTATCCTAAAGCTTCACAGGACATGACAGTTAGCCTTAATGCTTCTCAGAACACAATAATTAGCATTAAAGTTTCCTAAGTCTCCACAGCTAACATAAAACAGCCCAGAACACCGCAGTTGGCTTAAAGGGTTCCCAGTAAGTCATACCTAGTCTAAAACTTCCCAGGTCACCAGATTTAGCCTAAAGCTTCCCTGGACACCACAGTTAGCTTTCAACTTCCTAGGACACTACAGTTAGCCATAAAACACATCTTCACTGATCTTCTCTTGATTCAGGTGTTACAGACTTTATTTCTGTATGTAAAGCAGAAGCCGAATCAGCACAAAACACGCTGGAAACGAATTGAATCACTGACTCAGATTCATGTCAGCATGACAGGAAGAGACACAGTCCATCTCTGAGTCGTATCACGTAACAGTAAGAACCCCATGAGCTGATTGGTTAGCTGTTGTTATTTTATCTATTTGCTAAATAAATCCTGGTATGTGAATGTGGCTTCTTTTAGCTGCTGAAGGAAACAGCTCCTCCTGCTGGCCGAAGACTTACAGAAACGTTAGTCTTCAGCAAACTGGGCTCAAACTATGTCCAGAGGATGACATTATTGTTGTATAAAGAAGTAGAGAAGCAGAGTTTATTGCTTTTATTTCTGGTGGAGTTCAAAAATAACTCCACTTGACAAACTCTGAATAGTAGTGTTTTTATTTTTCTTCACATCCTGAAATTGCTCTTTGTTTATCTCCAAGTTAGTGAGTTTGATCTTTGACCTTGCTTTTGTTGCAGAGGGCATGTTGCTTTACTACCTTCAACTTTGAAGGGTTTCTAGTATCAATATGTTATCCAAGAAATCCCCAAACCCAGAACCGGAGGTCCAGAACCAGAACATCTTTCCATAGACATCAGTACTAATGTCTATGCATCTTTCTACTGGAGCAGGTCCTGATGCTCCCGGAAGGAAGAGCCGCCGTAGGGGAGACACTTCTGGCACGTACAGCACGCAGGAGAAAGGAGGGCTCTGATTGGCTGGCCACTCACACAGCCCCGCCCACTGAGGTCCCGCCCACTCCCAACTGAAATTTCGCTATTTGGAGAATGTGGGGAAGTAACCTTCATTTCAAAAACTAATTTGATTATTTTGATCCTAAACGATTTAAAGGAGCTACTGTCTTCAAGAATGTCTTCAAGACTCAGAAGAAAAAAAAAACTGCTCCATCTGATTTATTACCGAGTCTCTGTCGGTCTAAACTCATTCAGCTCTTAGAGCCTCTACTTTCTCTAAAACTGGACAAAATGTTGGTAAAACAAGACAAACTGACTTCTACTAAAGTTTATTGATCTGGAAGAACTGCGATAGTGGACTCATTTATCATCTGGACGTTAAAATGCTTTGCTTAATTAAAAAAAATTTAATATAAAAATGTACAAAAATCTGCTTTAAAAAACTAAAAGAAAATGGGGGGACGCTGCTGCTGTGTCAGAACCTCTGCTGAGCAGAAGTGGAGGACTTAGAAAAAGATTGGGATCCGAACTGTGATCCGGTTTGATTTAAATCCTGTCAGTTTCCAAGTAAAAACATTTTTCTGTTTGTTTTCAACTTCGAGATGAATTTCCGCACAGATGGAAGAAGAGATAGAGAGAAATGCGTGGCGCCCTCTTCTGGTCAGTCTGGGTGTTGAAAATGCGGCTGACAGCAGAACCAGATGGGTCACAGCTAAAAGGAGCGGAAATATGATTCAAACGCTACAAACTGAACGATTAGATCAGTGGTTCTGGTGGGTTGAGGTACCAAACCCACCAGTGTCATATGCGCATTCACTGAACCCTTCTGTAGTGATAAATAAAATATGTTTCCCCCCCAAAAAAATTCAAGACATAGGGGTGACCTAACTAGAGTCTAGATGGGTCACCCCAAGATCACTAAGTCTTCCTAAAAGGTGGAGTCTCTGAGATCAGTTCTTCAAAATATAGTCAGTGTTTTCAGCAAAGTTGATCTGACTGTCCAGGAACGACCCAAGGTATTTAAAATGTGCCAGTTTCAACAGGTTGGCCATCGAGAGAAACTGGAACCACTTTAAGGTCTTGTTTAGATCATTTAATTAGCTCTACATTGTTAAGAAAATGAAAAATTTATAATAAATAATAAAGACTTTGCGGTATTCTGATTTAGTAATGTAATTATATTAGTTGTGTTACCACCTCCAGGCCACTAGAGGCAGTAGCAACCCCGAAAAGATGCGACTAAGGAGCAGATTTAGAAATACACCGAAAGCTACAGAATTTGGTAAAAACTGTGAGCTTTGCTGAAGTAAATAAAGACAAAAGTTCAAATCCATGCTGAGAGTGGAACTCCTTCAATCAGGGCTCCTCCGCAGCTCTGATTGGCTCAGCAAGGTAACGTGATCCTCTGATTGGCTAAGCAATGTAACGTGATCCTCTGATTGGCTAAGCAATGTAACGTGATCCTCTGATTGGCTAAGCAATGTAACGTGATCCTCTGATTGGCTCAGCAATGTAACGTGATCCTCTGATTGGCTAAGCAATGTAACGTGATCCTCTGATTGGCTAAGCAATGTAACGTGATCCTCTGATTGGCTAAGCAATGTAACGTGATCCTCTGCAGCAAGTGATGGCAAAGCGGGGCATCATCACAACTTTACACAAGTGTGTCTTTACGTCCGCGGCAGAGGCTCCGCCGAACCCCTGGGGTTTGATCGAACCTAGGTTAAGAACCACTGGATTAGATAAACTAAATATAATGTATAGGTTTTAAAAATGTTTTTAATAATATTTTATAAGTTTATAACTTCATTCTAAACTGGTGGACAAAATATCTTGATGAGTTTCACTTCCTTTTTTTTATCTCATCTTCTTCTTCTTTGGAGTTATAGCTTTGTTCAAATAAAATTTAATAAACAGAAACCAAACAAAACCTTTTCAAATCAAATTTTAACTTCTGTTCTCCTTCATAATGATGCTGCACTGTTAAACGAGCTGCTGTATTTAATGCCAATAAAACACAATAAAGTTTTTTTTTGTAATGTGAGAAAATAGAAAAAATTGTAGGGGTATAAACTTTTGGCAATCAGAAAAATAAAAATAAAATAACATCTAACCTTGGATCTGTGTTTTCTTCTGTGGAAAGACTAAACGAATAAAATGCCAGAAAAAGTCTGATTTTACATCTAAATCTGATTCATTTTTGCCGTAAACTTTAAATTATGTAGCAAAAATATTAGGTGCTCCAGATGAAAAGCAGCTCAGGGTCAGGCTGGACGATATGACTGAAAAATATATCACGATATAAGTGTGTCATATCAGTCAATTATTGATTAGTTTTTTATTTTAAATATCTGAAATGCTGCCAAACTGGTGGCATGACCTTTCCTGATTTATCCAGTTTTCTCTTCATGCCGTTGTTTATTTCAGAGCAGATATGAGGCATAGTGGCGAAACATTAAACTGCTGCTGCACAAGTTACTCAACAGGCTGTTGCTAGGTAACCAAAGAGTGAGTGAGTTGCTAGGTAACCAAAGAGTGAGTGAGTTGCTAGGTAACCAAAGAGCGAGTGAGTCAGTAGATTCCACAAACTTTGCTTAGCTGGCTAAAGTCTTTCCTCTGTCTACATCTCCCAGAATGCAGTTCTGGATCAGAGTTCAGTGAATATTCTATCAGACTTATTATCTATTAATATTGATCACAAGTCTATTGCAATATATATTGTTATTGATTTATTGTCCAGCACCAGCTCAGGGTGAAACTTTTAACCAGGAATTTACAACAGTGTGATTTTATTTCAACAGTAGCTGGGTTTACGGAGCGCCGCTGGGTGACGTCTGAGCATGCGGGTCACCTTAGGGTCAGAAACACAGAAGTCTGAGGTCACATTTACTTAGTAGCATGAACGACCATGCAGAAAAAAAAAGATAACTGAGATCTGTAACACTGTGACCGGCACTGAATCGTTCATTCTGCTGGTGTCTCAAAACTGTTCAGACGATCAAAGGTTGAGTCTCTCCTCCTCACAGCGACCTGCACACTGCAGCCGCCTTCAGAACGAGAAAAATAATGACGATTATATTTGTCTGAATGTCAAAGGTCAGGTTGGTCCTCCGTGTCTAGACGGACACAGAGACGTCAGCAGCTGGACTGGAACCAGAACCAGCAGCCAGAGCTCAGTGAAGAGCTGCTGATGACGGAAACAGGAGGAGATGAAGACCAGATCAGTCCTTTGTTTCACTTCTCCTGCTCCTCTTCCTCTCTCCTCTGTCTCTCCTCCTCCTCCTGCAGCTCCTGCTGCTCCTTGGCGTCAGCCTCCTTCAGCTTGTCCTCCACATCCCCAGGGATGTCCACCTCCATCAGGTTCTCCATGCCGAGCTGTGGCTCGTCTCCGATTAGCACCTGGAAGGACAAAGACGTAAGACTGGACTAGAGGATCCTCCAGACCAGCAGCCGCTCCAGACCAGCGGCTCCTACAGACTAGCAGCTGCTCAGACCCCAGCAGGTCCGGGTTTCTTACCTGGACCAGTTTCTCACAGGCGGCGCCGACATGGACGTCCTTCTCCCAGCGGTGGAGCTCCCTCACAATGGGATAAACGTTCTTCTGTCGGAGCGTCAGGCGGCCGGCTTTAGTCGCCGTCAGCTGGGATTGGAGCCGACCGTCAGGAAGTCTGAATGAATCCAGATCTGTGTGTGTGTGTGTGTGTGTGCGTGTGTGTGTGCGTGCGGTACCAGTAGCAGGGTTTCCAGCAGCATCTTCCTGATGTCAGGGTCCGCTTCTCGCTGCTTGTCCTCCGGCAGATACTGCAGGTCCACAGGCAGACCTGAGCAACAGAACTAAAGATTATAATCTGTCCAGATTATTCTAATGATGAGTTTCCTGAGCGTTTAGTGGCGGGAAGTCATTTTGATTTTTCACCAGTTTCAGCAAAATGCGTTTAGTTTTGGCCTCTAATCTCTGACCTAATCAGGGTTAAAAGGTTCCTGAATCTGGTTTGTGCTGAAGTTCTGCAGACGACTGAGCAAAGAACCCTGGACTGAAAAAGCTAAACAACAGAATTCACCAGTTTAATAACTGGGAGAGAGAAACACTGAAACAGAACACAAGTGAAAATATCAATGAGAACATGCTTTATGCCATCAATTTAATTAACTCTGACCAATAAAAAATAAAAAAACTAACTTTTTCAGAACATTTGAACAGATGTTAAACAGAAATGTTACACAACCCAAAGATCACTGCTGTTATTGGAATGTTGAGTGGAAGGAAAAAGTGTGAAAGCAACAGGAAAAAAGCAGCGTTATGTGGGGACTGTACAGGAAAGTTGATCCAGGAGTAAGCCTGTTGCAATAAGCATTAAACTGAAACTAATAAATTGGATGATTTATCGTTCTTCTCTTTTCTATCTTTCTACCAAAACCAGGATGACTAAAGTTTTCAGTCTGGTGATTTGGTCTTAACTAAATCATTTTTTGAAGGACAGTTTTGTTTTCAGAGACTTGAGAAGTAATTTTATTTTCTGTTTCTGCTGTTTTGTTTATTTATTTTGGATATTTAAAATGTCTTCCAGTTCCAGAGTTAAATGTTCAGCAGAATTTAAAGTTTATTAATCTGTGAGAATGTGTTCCTGCATTATTATGCCATTACTGATATATTGCTTGAAAATGGCCTCAAAACAACAATATTATCATTTATAGAAATAATTACTGGCACAATTTATCGTCATGCTAAATTTGTCATTGTGATTGGCCTATTTAGGATTTCTTTAATTAGTCTGATGTAGTTTTAAAGGTTAGCGTCCAAATGTGGATTAGCCTTTAGCTTCACATAAAAATCAAGATTCTTATTTGCTACAAATGTCCCAAAAATCTGAATCAAATCAGGAGTTTGTAAATAATTCCCTCTCTTCGTTAACAGAAACACGACTTTTGCTTGATGTTTTCTTCCACATAACTTGGAAATAAAATAATTTTCTAATTTCCTGGGAAATGACTGTTGGATTCTCATCAACTGAGAATCAAATTTCACTTTTTAAACCGAACAACTAAAATAAATGATCATATCCTAATTATTTTAAGGTGTTTTTGTTGGACCTGCCTTCGTTCTCCTCCTCAGTGAGCTCCTCCGGGCCGGCCAGAGGCAGAAGCAGGAACGGCAGCACGTCCACGGCGTCGCT
The DNA here is from genome assembly GCF_904066995.2 of Poecilia reticulata. NCBI lineage: Eukaryota > Metazoa > Chordata > Actinopteri > Cyprinodontiformes > Poeciliidae > Poecilia > Poecilia reticulata. The sequence continues at coordinate 3,878,606 of NC_088834.1, forward strand.
CAGCAGCCACGCATGATGAGCTGCGGATCACAACAGATGGATGTCAGAGCAGATTGGGTCCTGGTTCTGGTTCATCCTTCAGAGTTACTCCGGACGGCGTTGGGAGTATCTCACCGTGGTCGAAGCAGCAGTTCCTCAGCGTGCCGATGACGCCGCCCCTCCTTACCACCGACGCCTCGTACTGAGTGAACGGCAGCAAACGCTGGATCACACACCTGGAGCAGAAAACATCCGACAGTTTTAGCATCTAAAAAATAAATATCCAGATGAGAGGCAAATGTTCTCTGGTCCACAAAGAGACAGACTCGACTTCTAGAACTGAAACTCGCCTGTCCCGGTCCATCAAGAGGCTCCTGGCCTCGGGAAGCTGGGTCAGATTGGACAGCAGGGGGCCCAGGTAGTGCAGTTTGGCCTTTCTGTTGAAGCTTTCATTGCAGAAGATTTCCACCAGCTGGGCCAGACCGAGCTGCTCCTGCAGGACCTGAGAGAGCAACCAGCAGAGGCTTCAACCCGACAGGTGAGGAGGAACTTCATCCACCTGGCAGGTGAGAGGAGCCCGATGTCTGCCTGGTGTTTCTGCAGCTGGACCCTGAGAAACGACCAGCGGGGACTGGCCTGGCATACCTGGAAGACGGTCCTGCAGGTCTTATCATGGCGGCTCAGGTTGGACAGGATGGTGCAGATCTGATCAGAGAACAGAAACTCTGGATCCTGGAGGTTCTTCAACAGAACCGGAAGAACCTGAACCTCACAGACCAGAACCTGAGGAAACACAGAGACCAGCAGGCCTTCAGAGGTCAGAGGTCAGAGCTGGTTCAAGTCCCCCGCCATTAAATATCCTGAATATTATTTCATCTTCATGGTTCAGACTACTTCTTACTTAATGCGGGAAATGAACACTAACTGTGTTTAATAGGGTCCAACTCTGTCCCATAAATTAATCTGAAATATTATTATTATTAGTTAAATTAATCTCATCACTACATCATTAGTAGTTATTAGCTAACTTCAGCTTCGTTTTGTCCTTCACCTGCTGCTCACCTGGTGCAGAGTCTCATCAGCTGACAGGTTGATCAGGATGTGGTAGCAGTCCTTCACGATGGCAACAGAGGGGTCAGAGGTCAGCGCAAACAGAGCAGCTAAGAGGTCGGGTTTGGAGCGCAGGAACCGGCAGCCATCTCTGAGAGAAACAAACAGCGCTGGCGTTGATGCTCCTGAATCAATCTATGGTGACCCCTGACCCCTACAGAGGTCAGCGCCCCACAAAGGTTATGATAGTACACTAAAACTAACAAAATAGAAAACTTTTTTGTTAACTAAAGTAATTTGTTAACTAATGGTAATTTAGGGGAAAAACTATAATTAACTGGAAATATATTGTGCATTTATAAAACTATTCTGCCAGCCATTCATTGCCCAATCAATGTAGACATAATCACAATCCTTTGAGCTTTTTTAATTCTGCACCTAAAAATTTACCAAAGCATAAAAAACTAAAACAATCACTATAACTAATAAAAACAAAACTAAACGTAAACAATATTTAACTAATAAAAACTAGCAAACACATTCTAAAAACTAACCAGAACTAACCGAATTAGAGAAACAAAAAATTACAACGAAATAAAACTAAACAATAATGAAAAGCCCAAAACTCTGCGTCCCGCCGGCTGACCCCGCCGCTCAGAGGTCAGAGACCCACCTGCTTCCAGACAGCCCCAGGATGTACTCCGTGGCCTTCCCCTTCACATCCGGCCGGGTGCTGGGCGTCAGGAAGGCCAGCAGCTCTGCAGCCTCAGCATCACTCAGCATCTTCTCAGCAAACCGTCTGATGGACAGAGACAAAACCACAGTCAACCCTCCATCACTTCAAAAAATATACGCTTTTAGGAGTCATTTAACTCATAAAAAATTACTATTAACTACTGCAACTCTGAAAGTAACTTCACTGAATGTAGATCAAACATGTTTTAACAAAAAATGCACCAGAAACACAGACCCACAGTTTATGTTGGAGTGAGACCTCTTGTTTCTTCACCAGCTTTGTTGTTTGGATGTTATTTTCTCAAAGCTCTAAATCCGCCTGTTGTTGAAGTTTTTCTTCTTCCCAAATCTATTTTATTATGATATTTATTAGCATTATTTATTTTCAGATTTGTCTTAAAATATGAGATCTCATTTTAAATTAAGTCAGATTTTTTCCTCTTCTATATAGCTTAAAGATGCAGAACAATACAGCAACTCAGAGAAATGTAACCAAAGAGAAAAAATAAGTGAAAGACAATCTATGAAAATACAAAACAATGCAGTATAAAAATATAGAAATCATTACAAGAAAACGCTAAAATTCAAAGGAATTTATTGTTATATTGGTAAAAAAGATTGGGGTTTTAACAAGTCCTGAAATTAATTTGCTTCACTTGCATTAAAAATGGAGGTAACTTTTTTTAAAAAGCACTTTTTAATAAAAAAATATAGCCATGATTAAAATAGTTTATTCCAGTAGCTTGATTTATCTGCTGTCAAAAGACCAATTCCTATTAAATCAAAACTTAAACGTGGAAATTTTATCTTATTATACAGTTTTGAAAATCCTTTCGAATAACTTGAATTAGTTGATTTTTCGTGACTGAAGTTAAGCACTACTACTCTTACTGGAGTCGCCTGTCTGTAGGACCGCTATGGGTAAATATAAAGGAAATAAATAAAGTATATTGATATTCATGTTTAATTTACACACAGCTCTGTAATAGAATAATTTGTCAGAATCTGCTACAATAACCGCTTCATCAGGTGATGTTTGGTCTGAGGGAGCAGCTGATTGTCACACAGTTGATCATATTTGATCACGTTTTTGTTGATAAACCTTGAGACATGCAGATAATCTTAGATGTTTAGATAAAATTCACCTTAAACTCGCAGCAGGATTCCTCCTGTTCTCCTGCCTCGGCGTTTCTTTATAGAAACTCCTCCAGAATTAATTTCATGTAGAAGAAACCGCATGTGGACGAGGCAGCATGAAACAACGCGTCACTTCCGGGATTCTTCTTCTTCTGGAGTTATATGACGAATGGCAGACTAACTACGAGCTGCATGCCGCCACCATCTGGACTGGAGGATGAACAAGAAATTGGCAGGAAAACAATAATAAACTCACTGAATTATTTCGTTTTTTATTTTTTTTTTCAAATGACATGTTTAAGTCACTTCCGTGTTCCCTCTGCCGTTTTTATTAGATTATCAATTAGACCTCTACCGTCATCTAGTGTTCACAGTGTGAGTCCTTCGACTTCTAGGCAGATATTGATCTCATTTTCAGAAAATAAATCTCACTTTTTATGTAAAAAGTTAAAGATTTACCACAGCAAACACCAGACTGTGTGTGATGGTTCCTAAATCTTCCATTTTTCAGCCTCCAAATGAAAACTGTTTCTCTGAACAAATCCACCTTAAAAGGGGACCAATGATGCTTCCTTTTACACAAATTAGGATAGGTCTGTCAGCTGTGCAAAACATGTTTGTTATATATTTTGCTGCACATAATCATTCTCAACTAATCAAAATTCAGCTCAGTTATGTCCGTTTTTAGTTCCTTTCAGAATGAGCCGTTTAAGGGTTTCTGTCACTTTTATGCAAATAAGCTGCTGCTGGCCACGCCCCCAACTCATTGTTTACTACTGCACTTGAAAATAACTGCACACCAGGGCTGGACGTTGAATGAAAAACTCATCAGAAAATAAGCATTTCATACCAGTCTATATCAATAATTAGTGATTTTTTAAAATCGTTTTAAATATTTACACTGTGATGCTGGTGGCGTGATCTTTCCCATTTCATCCACAATTTTCACTCCGTTGTTTTAAGCAGATCTAAGGCACACTGGCAAAACCTCAAATTTCTACTGCGCAAGATACTAAAAATCATGTTGCTAGGTAACCTAAGAGTGAGTTAGTTGCCAGGGAGCCGTAGTGAGTGAGTTGCCACCAACTTTGCTTGGCTTACCTTGACAGACTGAGCAGCTAAAGTCTTTCCTCTGCCTACATCTCCCAGAATGCTGTGTGGTTCAGGGTGGAAGTTCAGTGAATATTCTGTCAGATGCATGATCCGTTTATATTGATCAGGTGTCTACCACAATATATTTTGTTATTGATTGTCCGGCCCCATTGCAAACAGACATGCAGTAGTACAACGGTCCATCTTTGACCCAGAATTGGAGCATCCTGACCCAACAGGACTGCAGCAGCAGCGCTTTCTGAACCGAGTCAATAACCAAACACTGCTCTTCTCCAGCAGCCATTGAACATCACATAAAACAAACTGACAAGCTCCACTTGAGTTGCTAGGTAACAAGGCACCGTCCTTGTGACTTGATAATCGGGAGGTTTTTGAAACTGCTTGTTTTCCAGACACCATAAAACATAAACTTAATTCCATAAAAAAGTTGGACATTGTTGCTTTAGCTACCAGAAAATGGAAGGACAAAAACATGCAAAAAGTTAATTTTGGATATTAGGTAGAAACTGGGAAAAAGTCCTGTTTATTTTTAACCTTCTAAACTATTTTATTGATATATTGAAAAAAAATACATAAACATCTTTCATATCCTCAACAACAGCTGCATTGAAATGCTAATGATTGATTCCTGCAGCAGAGTAAACATCTGATTAAAGGAACAGTTCACCTTTTCTGAGTAACATCAGGCTCTTTACAAGTTTCACCATAAAGAGGCTGCAAAGAGTTGTCACTCTTCAGATATTTCAGAGATGTTCCTGCATGCAGAGCGAAGGAGGGGCTGCTCAGACGAAACAGTCTGATCCCTCAACACACACTTTACTGACAGACAGGTTGCAATAATACTTCAAAACAGACAGAAAGCACAAAAATCAGCATCTGAAGACAGAAAGGTTTCAGCAGATGTCTGTGGTTGGAGAGCAGGAAGAGGGCGTGGCCTCAGATTGGTCCGTAAACTGGATGAGGGGTTTATCAGGGTGTCGTCACCAACATGGAGCAGAACACGTTTAGGTCGGTGAAGTAGAGCTGCACAGTCTTCATTTTACAGTCTGGAGTTGTTGTGACGAGGCGTTCGGGGGAAGGCACGGTGGCGTCTGATTGGTCGAGATCAGCCTGTCTCGGTTGGCTCAGGGCGGGGCAATCCGTCAGTCATCATCATCATCACCGCCTCCTCACTCTGCCTTGTCCTTCCTCTTGGCAGTGAACGGCACTTTGTTGGCGACTGTAGAACCCACGCTGGAGACGCCGCCGGCCACGGCGGAGACTCCACCTTTCACCAGCCCCACCCCCACCGACGGCACCGTGGTCACCGCCGACTTGGTGATCTCCAGGCTCTTCCCGCCCACCCAGGCGACTCCGCCCACCGCGGCGCCGACTACGCCCTTGGTGACGTTGAAGAGGCCGCCGGTGACCCGCCACACCATGCCGGGCGGAGCGACGGCGTGATCTTTGCCGGGGTCTGGAACACAGATCAAACAGTTTGGATTTATAGCTTCTTTCATATCAACCTGAAGGAGGAACTTTAAATTCTACTCGATAATAATACATAGTTGCCATAAGTTTGAACCGGAAGTGATCCATGCCATCTCGGTAGGCATCAAAGTACTGGTGAACCATGGGTTAGAGAGCAACAAAAGGAAAATATATGGACACTCTTGACCAATGTCCAAGAGGAAGATAAATGAACAAAATGGCTGCTGTTGGGATGGACCCATATGAGACAGAGAAGGAAAAATATGTTGGACGATGTGTACAAGCTGCCTCCGATCTCATTCTATGACACAGTTTGCTACTTAATGGACAGATAGTCCACTATGAAATCTTGAAATCCACGGACACATACAATCAATGTTTGAATGGATTTGTAAAGGACGTATGAACTCTTCGTGTGAATAATAAAGTTCTGGTGACTGGCAGACTAAGTACATGTAGCAAAATCCACATAGCCTACATGTCTATCACATGCTTGTTCACCAATAAGTATTGCAGTAAGTATCACTGATATTTATCTTAATTTTACATAAAGGTGGGTGGAGTACTCAAAACTTGTGACTGAGTAGTAGTTGTAATCTCCTTATATTGATTATAAGTTAGATAGAAACAAGGCAAGAGCAAGTTCTAAGCTGGTTCTCGTTTATTGTTGTCATAGCAACTCCACAGCAACTGCCTACCAAGATGGCTGTCAGTTACAAAGTTCCCGGAAGTATGATGTCACATGAGAACTATGTGCAAACATCTCAGACTTGATTTTATTGCCTCCTGGAGAGGCCCTGAGTCATTTCAAGTCACTCTGGAGAACCTCAGGAGGCTGGGTCACCATGGTGACCAAAATTGATCTGGATTGGTGCACAGGGTGCTGCGACACAGACAGCTGCAGCTGCACACAGACACTGATCCTGCTGACAAAACAAGTGGTTCTGGAGTAGCAGCAGCAGCATCCGAGCCTAGATTGCACCATGTTCCCCACTGATGTTCCAGCGATTAGACACATCCCTCAGCTCGGCGCTTACCCTCTGGGGACTGGCTGTCAGCGGGCTCAGCTTCGTCTGAGGCCAGGCTGGTCCCGGGCTGCGGCTCCACGTTCACGCTGTTCACGTCCTGGGGGAAAAACCCTGAAGAGTCACCAGGAATTACAACAAGATAGAGTCTAAGCACTAATTATACCAGCTGGGAACATTAAAACTACCTACTCCACTCCTGATTTTTATTATAAAGACTAAAACACATAAATTAAAACAAGGAACTTGAGCTGCTGGATGGACGGACAAAGATAAAAATAAAGTTGTATGCTGTTTAGGTATACTTTATTAAAAGAAAAACATTTGAGAATTAAAAAAAGGCTTAAAATAACTTTGGTGTTGTTTTAATATTTATATGATTCGGTTTACAGGATATGCTTGAATGCAGGATAAAAGCAGCTGTAGGGAAATTCATAGGAATTCAGAAATCCCACCGAATTTCTGGATTCAGAGGGATTCATCAGAACAGAACCAGTGTGCAGTAGCATCTAGTGCTGAAGCAATTAATCGATTATTTTAAATAATTTTTGAATAATTTAGTAACTGATTAATCGTTTTAAACTATACAGACTCTTTCATTTGCTGACAGAACAACTCACTGAGCATAGTAACAAAACCAAAACTGTAAGATAGAACAAATATTTTGCATTTAAAGATTAAAAACCTTCTTTGCCTGTAAATCTGTTCAAACCAGAACTTCTCTATTGGCAGTTTTAACGTCACATTTTGTATAAGTCTCTTATTAGTCACGTTTTTCTATTCAATTATTAATCAATAAATAATCACATGCTGATGTCAGAATTTTTTTTTTAGCTGGAGATACATCGTCAGCCATAAATGAAAAAAAGTTCAATGAAGGAATGCTGACAATGTTTATTTTATTATTTAAACAAGGAATTGAATTGTTTATTTGCATCTTTTAATATGTTTATAATACTGTAAAAAATAAGCTTAAGTGATTAAATGAAAAATCTGAATATTTTTATCTGATTAATAATGAATTACTTCAATCATTGTCACTGCAGCTCTAGTAGGATCTGATCAGCTGTGCAGCGTTTTGGACCGGTTGAACACTGGATTTGGACTTCAGATGATTTTGCTCCAAAACCAGAGATGTTTACATTGTTTTGGGTCATTCAGTTCAGAGCAGAGCAGATTTGGACCTTACGCTGTTACAGAGTTCTGGTTCGGTCCATCTCCCTGTCCGCAGCTTAGGCACAGCTGGGACACTTCTCTGGTTGTGTCTGGTGTCACTTTCTAAAGTTTCCCTACAGAACGTTGCAGTGAACACTTTGGTTCCTCATGTAAACATTCTGCATGAGTTCAGGAGGTAAACGGAGCTGGAGTCGTCTGGTACCGAACCAACTGGACCGGATAGATAGTACATCTGTCAGAACTCTGATCCAGAACCGCACAGCATTCTGGGAGATGTAGGCAGAGGAAAGGCTTTAGCTTCTCAACCTCTGATGGCGATCTAAGCTGTGGTGGCAGGCCTGTCACGATAACAAATGTTACTGGACGATACATTGTTCCAGAAGTTATTGTGAAAAACAATAATATTGTTCAATTATTATTGAACAATACTATTGTTCAATAATAATTTAACTTTGGTGTTGTTTTAATATTTATATGATTCACAGACCATTTTCACTTGATGTAATGATGACAGCATAATAATGCAAGAACACATTCTGATAGCTCAATAAACTTCAACTTCTAATGAACATTTAACACTGCAACTAGAAGACATTTTAAATATCCAAAATAAATAAACAAAACAACAGAAACAACAAATAAAGTGAATTATGAAGCCTCAGTAAAGAAAACTGTCCTTCAAAATAAAGGCTAGTTGAGACCAAAGACTGAAGACTTTTTGCCATCCAGTTTTTGGTAAAAAGAGAGAATAATAAATTAAAACGTTACGTTGTTTTGACAGTTCTAAAGATGGGTAGCATGGTTACCCAACAACAACCTGTTAAGTAACTTGCACAACAGCAGTTTTGCTACTGTACCTAAAAACTACTTAAAATAATAATAATAAAAAACACAATGATGTGGAGTGAAAACTTTGGATAAAACAGGAAAGGTCATGGCACCAGTATTTCAGATACTTGAAACAAAAAACGAATCAATAATGATCGATACCTGTTCCTAACAGAAGTCAAACTGTGGGTTTGTGATGTTCTGGTTCAACTTTTCATACCATGAACCAGGTTGGGTCCACCAGCCCAACGGATGAAGGCTCAGCTTTCCCCTGGTCTCCTCACCAAACCAAACCAAATGCAGCCTTTCTGGCTGTTTAGCTTGCTGCTGAACTGTTTTCTTCGTCCTAAATGCAAACCAGACAGCAAGATGGTTTGTTATGAAACTCTGAATCTTGGGAAAAAGTCTCGGGAGGGTTGGGAAAGGCTGCGGCCTCCTGGTGTCTGATCATTCCTTCGATGGGAAGGAAAACTGAACCAGACACAGAGATCACTGTTGGAGCTCAGAGACGTGTTTAAACATGTAATTATCTAACATGTTTTCAGCTCACTCTCACTCTGGAAGGTTCTGTTTGGTTGGTTTTTAATCACATTTAGTAAAAATTTCAACATATTTTTGACTAGTTTTGGCTCCTGGTGTTGCCTGAATGCCCCATCTTGTTGGAGATGTGACACCATGATGTTAACTTCTTCACATTTCAGTGAAACAACATGAAGCTTTGAGCTTCACATCTCATCGTTATGCCCTAATCTGAGCTTTTTCAGGAGATTTATCCTGAAAGCAGATTTTCTTTTTGTCTGTTTTCCTTGTGACCCACAGCAGCAGGTTTTTATCTTCTATCCAGGCAGTCAGAAGACAAAACAACAACAACCTGGTGTCTCAGTTAGTTGGACCAGCAGCGGTTTCTGCTCCAGGGCTTTTAAATGTGAAAACAAGCTCTAACTGTGTTCCTGATCCACATCATCACTCCGGACCTCAGCAGCGCGGAGGAAAAACTTGGAGCAAGCTGCGCTTTAATGGGGATACTGGTGCGTCCTTACCTTCACCATTGTTCCCAGTGCTTCTGGCTGGAACACCTGAGCCAGCAGCAGATTGAGAAGTGGGCCTCGGTCTGGGTTTTGGAGGGGGAACCTGCACCCTGCAGCTGTCGGTCCGTCAGTCCGTCAGTCCGTCAATCCTCCAAACAACCAACTTCTCCAGAGTTTCTGCAGACCCGCTGCTGCTGCTGCTCTTCTCTCTGCTGCTTCTGCCGACGTGGCGCCTTCAACAAGCACACGCACTCATGGACACGCAGACGTCCCGCTGTCAAAGTACACGTAGTAACGCACCGCACTTCCGGTGAAGACCTCCAAAGTAAAACACCTCACTTTGTCGAGCTATAGTTGACAATACCTCAATAAGGTCTTACAAAAATAGCATAAAAAGCTTGAAAAATAGAATGAAAATAAAATAATGTTTGCGCTTCAGTTGTTGCCTGTTTGAATTTTTTTATGACAGCATGTGTGATTGTTCATATTTTTCTATTCATTAAAGTTAAAATGTTGCATCTTCAGAAACCTTACCTAATCCAACAATATGCAATTGTTTTGAATCGTGTATTTAGCTGCAACAGTTAGATATTTTTTATGACAGCAGTTTCATATGTACTAAGTTTTCATATTAATCTTCATTGGACATTTATTGTGAAAACAGGAAGTAGGGTGTGGTAGCTGTTGACGCTCCAGCTCCGGATCCTTCCCCGGATCCTGCATCAGCAGCTGCTTTTGCTGCCTCGTGTTGTCTGAAGTCTCATAAGTTTAAGTTTGAAGTATTTTCCGTAAGTTCAACATAAAACATGCACTTTAACTGAAATCTGGTGGTAATATAGGCAGCAATAAAACCATAAAGTTGAAGCGAACGAAGGAGGAAGAGTCAAGGGTTAAGGAAAAGGTTGTGATGTTGGCAGCAGACATCACACTGGATGACTGAGTCAATCAGAACCCCTCCTGAGATGCAGGTGCTAACACAAGCAGCTCAGGATAGTTTTGATTAGCTGCTGTGTTTGGACCATCCTCCTGTTGAGGACCCATTTTGAACGAAGCTTCAGCTGTCACACACTGTAGATTCACTCAGGTCCTGCAGCCCAAATCATCACTTATCCACCACTTTGGTTTAAAGTTGGTGTGAGGTGTGTCTGCTGATCTGCTGTGTCCAATCTCTTCCATCATGGTTCTGTCCATCCTGGTTCTGTCCATCACAGTCCAGCAACATCTCCACTCTGGTCTCTTCTGTCCAGAGGACATTGTCCCAGAAGTCTTGTCCTTCATCCAGATGCGGCTCTGCTAACCTCAGTCCGGCGGCCATCTTGTTTCTAGAAAGAAGAGGCTTTCTCCTTCAACCATTCCAAATAGCGCGACTGGTTCCTAGTCATAACCTTCGACCTTTGACCTGCTAATGGAGGCTTGTAGAGTTTGAGGTGCAGCTCTGGGGTTTCTGGTTGTTTCTCTGATCTTCAACCTCTGAATCTGCTGGACATCTGCTCCTTGGCAGCCGATGAGATGTTTTCCTCTCTGGAGAACGATGGACTGGAGATGATTGATCCAGTTCTAGAGCAGAACCAACACTGTTAGCTCTGATTTCTTCTCTCTCTAGACTTTGGTTAATCATTTTTTGTGTTGTTTGGAATATTGTTGTTTCTGTCCAGTTGGAAAAATGTTTGATCTTAATATCTTACTACTGTACAGTTATGGTGCGTAACTATGGCAACAAGGTATTGTTTTTACAACTGGGATCAGGTGATGAACATTTGAAAAGCTCAAATAGTACCTGAACCATACCCCAAATCCCAAAAGAGCTAAAAAGGAGAGAAGGAAGCTCAGACCATCTCTTCCATCCATCATAATGGACAGCAATCATATCCCGTACTCCAACATCTTTCTTACCATACGGCCAGACAGAGACTTAAAGAAGAGCAGGAAAAGCAAAGGAGGTGGATTAGCAGAACTGCTACCAACTGATGGTGTCATTCAGGAAATGTTACTGCCCAAGTACTGCGCTGCTATATGCCATGAAAATCATGAATCTGTTATGCAATAACAAGGTCTTCAGTCAGAAGCTTTATTACAAGATTTATTACAAGATTGACTGCTACTGGAGATCCATCCTGTCCACAGATTCACCATCCTAGCAGCAACACTTAATTTAATTTAACTTAATTGATCCTATTGGGGGGCTGCACAGTGGCGCAGTTGGTAGAGCTGTTGCCTTGCAGCAAGAAGGCTCTGGGTTCAATTCCCAGCCTGGGGTCCTTCTGCATGGAGTTTGCATGTTCTCCCTGTGCATGTGTGGGTTTTCTCTGGGTACTCCGGTTTCCTCCCACAGTCCAAAAACATGACTGTCAGGTTAATTGGTCTCTCCAAATTGCCCCTAGGTGTGAGTGTGTGTGTCCTGTGTGTCTCTGTGTTGCCCTGTGACAGACTGGCAACCTGTCCAGGGTGTACCCTGCCCCTCCCCCGAAACGATAGCTGGAAATAGGCACCAGCAACCCTCCCGACCCCACCAAGGGACAAGGGTGCAAGAAAATGGATGGATGATCCTATTGGGACCAATTAAGTATTTTTTCTTTATTTAATTTATTTGTATATTCATCTAATTAAACTCATTTATGACAATAAATGTATTTATTTATTTTTTGTCATTTTGTTTTAAATATGATGGGTGTGTTTATCTATGTAATGCATCCTATACAATTTTAACATTTTAGCCCAAACTCTTCCTGAATCTGAATCATGCAGGCAGCTATCTTTTAGTTCAGGCGCTCCTGCGGTAGCTCTGTTTGGGGTCCTCAGTGGCGCCGCTCTCAGGGCAATTGCAACAAATGTTAACAGAAGCGAATAGAATTGACAAAAATATTCCGTGAAATCGGGCTTTAGGGGACTTTGGATTCTTGGACAACCAGCGATGAATCTCGAGCTGCTCGGTAAATATATAAAGAAGCATCTTTTTGTTTCTGCGGCTCAGTTTTTCTGCAGCGCTCCTGGCTTGTTGTGATTATATTCCTCTGTTAGCCGAGGACGCTAACAGCTAAAATTCTGGTCACAGCACAAATAAAAACAATTAAAGTTGTTAACTTACGTTAAGCTGCCTAGACTGAACGGGTAAATAAGAACAAACTGATAAATATTTGCAAATGAATCTTTTTAATTTTAATACAAGCAGAAACTGTCAGATAGCTACATTTAGCATCCATACGATTATATTAAATTTAATAACGCCTGGAAATAGTGAGGCCAAATGCTGCCAGCTGATGTAAAGTAATCAAACTATTTACAGATTTATCTGAAGGCGGGTTTGTTACTGTGGAAACACCGAAGTAAATGGAGCAAAAACACTTTATTTATTATGAGATGAGGCAAAGGGACTGTTATTTGTTCACCACCAGTCAAACAAAATGATTCCAGGTTTTTCTATGGGAATATCGAATAAGACGTATATTAAATGAAAATAGACTAACTGTAAATAACGCGGAAAAGAAGCTGTAAAATTAGTTATATTTAGTTTAGTAACTTTTGGAGTAAATGTTTAAGAGTCGTTTTACTTCACTGAACTTTTTAAAATGATTATATTATTGTGAGGTACTCTTGAGTAAAATCTTTGAATACTCCACCCACTGCTGTTAACTTCACTGAACAAAGAAAAAGCTTGTTGAGGAACAATAGAATTTATGTTAAAGTGAGACCTCTTGTTTCTATACCAGCTTTGTTGCTTAATGTTGTTTTCTATCTTCTGAGCCTGTTGATACATTTGGAGATCAATAAGCTACTACAAACAGTACATATTGTCATATTGTACTTTACCCTGTTCTACTTTACCCACTGGAGGCATTCGGTTTAAGATAGAAAAACAGGTGAAAAAGGTTTTTTTTCTTCTAGAACTTATTTTATAAGGTTATTTTTATTTGATCTTTGTCTTAAATGCACCTGAATTTGCACAAATCTTTGTATCTATATTAAATCAAATGTCACTCAGTACTTAATAGCCTTTTTTATCAAACACATTTTTACTTTAACTTGAGTGTAAACACAACAAAGTAGTGGTATTCTTACTGCAGTACAGTTTTGGCTGCTCTACTCAGCTCTGCTAATAACTTAATTTTTTCTATAACTGGAAAGTTTCTGCTGAGATATGATCCATCTTCTATGCGTTGGTCAGGACTCAGGCAGCAGTAAAATACCTTTACAATAATCTATTAAAAATAAAAGCACACACAAGGTTTTCCCTTCACTAAACATATTGCATCAGTTACAACATTAAGGTATATTCTGCAGTTCATAACTAATCATTGTCTAAATTTTAAAAGTTAACCATCATCGTAAAGGTTTAATAACAGAGATGTAGTGGTCTCTAGAGTCGTAACTTAGCAGTTTGCCAGTTCAGTTTCCAGATTCCTGTCAGGCCAGGCCAATGTAATGTTGATATTGTAGTTTTGACTCACATGTGATTCAATCTTGTAAATGAGATCAGAGCTGTAGAATCTAAAAAGTTGGCAAATAATGAACAGAATATTTGGGACGATGTTTGGGGACCTTTGCTGAGTAATTTCACACAGAAACCAGTAAAAATGTTATTTCTTATATGTTAAAGCATCACTGAAAAGCTCTGACCGCTGTTTAAAACTCTTATTCCTCCTGTTTACACTACCTTTTCCACTGAATGTTTCAGCTTGTGATGTGCCTCAGGTCTCCTCATTCTGTTTTTGTATATGTTGCTGTTTTGATGACTTTAACATTTAACCTGTTTTTTTTTTTTTTCTGTAGAATCGTTCGGGCAGAACTACCCAGAGGTAAGCCACCGCGTTTTAGTCCTCCAGCAGCCTAATGAGAAGTTAGGAATCATCTTGGTTAATATTTGTCTCCTGTAGTTGGTTGGTAGAGTGTTGTTGCCTCCATCAGCTGTGATAACTTTGGATTCCTGTGTTCAGGAGGCAGATGGCACGCTGGACTGCATCAGCATGGCGCTCACCTGCACCTTCAACCGCTGGGGCACCCTGCTGGCCGTGGGCTGCAACGACGGCCGCATCGTCATCTGGGACTTCCTCACTCGGGGAATCGCTAAGATCATCAGCGCACACATTCACCCCGTCTGCTCCCTGTGGTGAGACACGGCCGTTCAGGCTGCAGGTTTCCTCCACAATGAAAACGTTTTATGACGATACGAAGTAAATCTGGTCTGATCTGTGGAAATGGAGACAGGATCTGCTGCGTCTTATGAAGATAGACTTTGTGCTGAAGTCTCATGTGAATGTTGTATTTTTGTTGGGTCCAGTTGGAATCGAGACGGACACAAGCTGGTGAGCGCCTCGACGGACAACATCGTCTCTCAGTGGGACGTCCTGACTGGAGACTGTGACCAGAGGTTCCGCTTCCCGTCCCCCATCCTCAAGCTGCAGTACCATCCCAGAGACATGTGAGCGTGTCGGCGTCCGTCTCTACCCAGCAGGACTGAACCGTCATGGTTCTGACCAAACGCTGTGTGTGTTTCAGAGACAAGGTGCTGGTTTGTCCCATGAAATCAGCTCCGGTGCTGCTGACGTTATCAGACTCGAAGCACGTGGTCCTGCCTGTGGACGACGACTCGGACTTGAACGTGGTGGCGGCGTTTGACCGGCGGGGGGAATATATTTACACCGGCAACGCCAAAGGGAAGGTTGGTAAAGTGTTGGGTCATTAAAGGGTCAGGTCCTTATGGGTGGGTATAGAGTTTTGTGGGTGAACTGGGTGGGTAAAGGGTTGAGTTGGTAAACTGGTTCAGTTAAGTTAAGGGTTTGGTGGATAAACGGTTGGGTTGGATTCCTGGTCTGGATGGACGGAGGGTCAGTCTGAGACAGAGACGTCAGCATGATCTGTCTTGTTGCAGATTCTGGTGTTAAACACCAACACTCAGGAGCTGGTGGCGTCCTTCAGAGTTACGACCGGCACCAGTAACACCACAGCCATCAAGTCCATAGAATTCGCTCGAAAGGGCAGGTGAGGTCCAGAGGGGCTCTTGGTCCAGTCTGTCTGGTTCTGTTGGGGCTCTACTGTCACATTCTGAATATTAATCGCTCTAGATGATGCGGTCGTTAAAAGTCCTCGTCTCCACCGTGTTCTCCTCCTGCAGCTGCTTCCTGATAAACACAGCCGACAGGATCATCAGGGTGTACGACGGCAGAGAGATCCTGACCTGCGGCCGGGACGGCGAACCAGAACCCATGCAGAAGCTGCAGGATCTGGTCAACAGGTACGCGGCGCCGCTCTTAACTCAGCCGCCGTCAGGGCGTGGACTCCTAAAACGACTGTTTCCTTTTCAGGACTCCGTGGAAGCGCTGCTGCTTCTCCGGCGACGGCGAGTACATCGTGGCCGGCTCGGCCCGGCAGCACGCCCTCTACATCTGGGAGAAGAGCATCGGGAACCTGGTGAAGATCCTGCACGGCACCCGAGGGGAGCTGCTGCTGGACGTGGCGGTGAGAACAATAACCCGCCGCTTTCTGCTCCGTGTTGCTCCAAATGCTTCAATCCTGCCTCTGCTGCCCTCCAGTGGCATCCTGTTCGACCCATCATCGCCTCCATCTCCAGTGGAGTGGTGTCCATCTGGGCCCAGAACCAAGTGGTACGACAGACGTCAGCTGCAATTAGATTAGTCGACAGCTTGCCGTAGATGAGTTTCCACCTGATATTCAATCTGTCAAGATCAAACCACATTGTGTTTCTGTGTGTGTGTGTGTGTGTGTGTGTGTGTGTGTGTGTGTGTGTGTGTTTTGTGTAGGAAAACTGGAGCGCTTTCGCGCCGGACTTCAAAGAGCTGGACGAGAACGTCGAGTATGAGGAGCGGGAGTCTGAGTTTGACATCGAGGATGAAGACAAAAGTGAACCGGAGCAGACGGGTAACTATTGGGCCGCTGGTTCTGTGGGCCGCTGGTTCTGTGGGCCGCTGGTTCTGTTGGGTCGCTGGTTCTGTTGGGTCGCTGGTTCTGTTGGGTCGCTGGTTCTGTTGGGTCACTGGTTCTGTTGGGTCACTGGTTCTGTTGGGTCGCTGGTTCTGTTGGGTCACTGGTTCTGTTGGGTCACTGGTTCTGTTGGGTCGCTGGTTCTGTTGGGTCTCTGATTCTGTTGGGTTGCTGATTCTGTTGGGTCTCTGATTCTGTTGGGTCGCTGGTTCTGTTGGGTCTCTGATTCTGTTGGGTCGCTGATTCTGTTGGGTCACTGATTCTGTTGGGTCGCTGGTTCTGTTGGGTCACTGATTCTGTTGGGTCACTGGTTCTGTTGGGTCGCTGGTTCTGTTGGGTCACTGGTTCTGTTGGGTCACTGGTTCTGTTGGGTCTCTGATTCTGTTGGGTCGCTGGTTCTGTTGGGTCTCTGATTCTGTTGGGTCGCTGGTTCTGTTGGGTCGCTGGTTCTGTTGGGTCGCTGGTTCTGTTGGGTCGCTGGTTCTGTTGGGCCGCTGGTTCTGTTGGGTCGCTGGTTCTGTTGGGTCTCTGATTCTGTTGGGCCGTTGGTTCTGTTGGGTCGCTGGTTCTGTTGGGTCGCTGGTTCTGTTGGGTCGCTGGTTCTGTTGGGTCGCTGGCTCTGTTGGGTCGCTGGTTCTGTTGGGCCGTTGGTTCTGTTGGGTCGTTGGTTCTGTTGGGTCGCTGGCTCTGTTGGGTCGCTGGTTCTGTTGGGTCGCTGATTCTGTTGGGCCGCTGGTTCTGTTGGGTCGCTGGCTCTGTTGGGTCGCTGATTCTGTTGGGTCGCTGGTTCTGTTGGGTCGCTGATTCTGTTGGGTCGCTGGTTCTGTTGGGTCGCTGATTCTGTTGGGTCACTGGTTCTGTTGGGTCGCTGGTTCTGTTGGGTCGCTGGTTCTGTTGGGTCACTGGTTCTGTTGGGTCTCTGATTCTGTTGGGTCGCTGGTTCTGTTGGGTCTCTGATTCTGTTGGGTCGCTGGTTCTGTTGGGTCGCTGGTTCTGTTGGGTCGCTGGTTCTGTTGGGTCGCTGGTTCTGTTGGGCCGCTGGTTCTGTTGGGTCGCTGGTTCTGTTGGGTCTCTGATTCTGTTGGGTCTCTGATTCTGTTGGGTCGCTGATTCTGTTGGGCCGCTGGTTCTGTTGGGTCGCTGGTTCTGTTGGGTCGCTGGCTCTGTTGGGTCGCTGGCTCTGTTGGGTCGCTGGCTCTGTTGGGTCGCTGGTTCTGTTGGGCCGCTGGTTCTGTTGGGTCGCTGGTTCTGTTGGGTCGCTGATTCTGTTGGGCCGTTGGTTCTGTTGGGTCGCTGGTTCTGTTGGGTCGCTGGCTCTGTTGGGTCGCTGGTTCTGTTGGGCCGCTGGTTCTGTTGGGTCGCTGGTTCTGTTGGGTCGCTGGTTCTGTTGGGCCGCTGGTTCTGTTGGGCTGTTGGTTCTGTTGGGCCGTTGGTTCTGTTGGGTCGCTGGCTCTGTTGGGCCGCTGGTTCTGTTGGGTCGCTGGTTCTGTTGGGTCGCTGGTTCTGTTGGGCTGTTGGTTCTGTTGGGCTGTTGGTTCTGTTGGGCCGTTGGTTCTGTTGGGTCGCTGGTTCTGTTGGGTCGCTGGTTCTGTTGGGCCGCTGGTTCTGTTGGGTCGCTGGTTCTGTTGGGTCGCTGGCTCTGTTGGGTCGCTGATTCTGTTGGGCCGCTGGTTCTGTTGGGCCGTTGGTTCTGTTGGGCCGTTGGTTCTGTTGGGTCGCTGGTTCTGTTGGGTCGCTGGCTCTGTTGGGTCGCTGGTTCTGTTGGGTCGCTGGTTCTGTTGGGCCGTTGGTTCTGTTGGGTCGCTGGCTCTGTTGGGTCGCTGGTTCTGTTGGGCCGCTGGTTCTGTTGGGTCGCTGGTTCTGTTGGGTCGTTGGTTCTGTTGGGCCGCTGGTTCTGTTGGGTCGCTGGTTCTGTTGGGTCGTTGGTTCTGTTGGGCCGCTGGTTCTGTTGGGTCGTTGGTTCTGTTGGGCCGCTGGTTCTGTTGGGTCGCTGGTTCTGTGGGCCGTTGGTTCTGTTGGGCCGCTGGTTCTGTTGGGTCGCTGGTTCTGTTGGGTCGCTGGCTCTGTTGGGTCGCTGATTCTGTTGGGTCGCTGATTCTGTTGGGCCGTTGGTTCTGTTGGGTCGCTGGCTCTGTTGGGTCGCTGGTTCTGTTGGGCCGCTGGTTCTGTTGGGTCGCTGGTTCTGTTGGGTCGTTGGTTCTGTTGGGCCGCTGGTTCTGTTGGGTCGCTGGTTCTGTTGGGTCGTTGGTTCTGTTGGGCCGCTGGTTCTGTTGGGTCGTTGGTTCTGTTGGGCCGCTGGTTCTGTTGGGTCGCTGGTTCTGTGGGCCGTTGGCTCTGTTGGGCCGCTGGTTCTGTCGGGTCGCTGGTTCTGTCAGGTCGCTGGTACTATTGAGCTCTGGGTTCTAAAGCCGCTCGTGTTTTTGGTCTGGATTTGTTTCCCCGTCTGTCTCCTTGCGGCTCAGAGGTGACCTTGGAGCTGACCTTGGTTTCCCGTTTCAGGTGCAGACGCTGCTGAGGATGAGGAGGTGGACGTGACCACGGTGGATCCCATCGTTGCTTTCTGCAGCAGGTAAACCAGCTGGATGAATACATGATGGGGCTTGACAGGACTCTGAAAAGTGTGGCATGCATTTCTATCCAGTCCCCTACACACTAAAAGCCAAGAAAATGTCTCATATTTAAATTTATTAAAAAGCAAAAACAGCACATAAATCATTTTCTCTCACTTTAAGTTGGTCAATCCCATGAAATCCCACTAAAGTCCACGTGAAGCTCTAATGGCGCCAGATCTGACCTCCACCAGGAAGAAACAACTATTTTGGAGTTCAAAGTTGACGACACAAATATTATCACCATTTTTCTTCACAACAAAAACTTAATTTACATTTTTTTTTTCCAGAAATTAACTTTTTTTTTTATCTTCATAGTTTGCGATTTATAGTCAGTTGTTTGTTTTTAAGGATGTGCACATCTTTAATTTTAATTAAATGAATTAGCATATCGCATCTGATTTTACATAGTTTTTATATAGATACATTGTTGTGTTTTATTTATTTTTATCTATTTTTAATTGTTACATTTTGTTTCTGTCACAGTTTTTTTTTTTACTATTGTACGGTGTCCTTGAGTGCCAGAAAGGCGCCTTTGAAATAAAATGTATTATTATTATTATTTCAGCAAAGTGCTTTACGCCATTAAAAACATAATGCCGTTCCCAATTATGAAACAAGCAAACATCAATCCTTCAGACAAGTTCACATCAGATTTATTGATCAGTCTTCCAGTTTTATTATGAACCAAAGGTAACTGCAAGCAGGTTCAGCTTCTATACGCCACAAATCTGGAACAAACTTCCTGAAAACTGCAAAACAGCTGAAACACTGTTCCAAACTCTTAAAACTCACCTGTTTAGAGTTGCTTTTGAAACATTATAAATGAAACACTGATAAACATTCTGATGCTTAATACTACCACCAGACAAAAAGTTATGTTTCTGTTGCTGACTGTGTTTCCTATATGTTTTTATGATGTAAAGCACTTTGAACTGCTTTGTTGCTGAAATGTGCTAATCAAATAAACTTAATTGACACACAAATATTATCACTATTTAAAAAAACAAAACACTTGATTTATGTTTTTGTTTAGAGAGTTTATGGTTCTAAAGTGTGAGGATCAGATGGGTTTTGGTGCGCATTGGCCCACACCTTGATAATGAAATATCTTTATAATTAGTGTTTTTATTTTCTGTTTATAACCAGAAAATGAAGATTCTCAGGTGAATCTTTACTCCTACCTTTCGAACCTCCTCTGCTCACATCGCAGCCGGTAAACTTTCTCCAGCTTGAAGCTGTTTTTGAGTCTCTGTTTGCTTGTGCAGTGACGAGGAGCTGGAGGACAACAAGGCCCTGCTGTACCTGCCCATCGCCCCTGAGGTCGAGGATCCAGAGGAGAACCCATTCGGGCCGCCCCCGGACACCTCGGTGCCGCCCGGCGCCCCGGACGACGCGCTGCCAGGCGGCGGTGACAAGAAGCAGAGGCAGCCGTCGTCTGAAGGGGGCCCGGCCAAGAAGAAAGCCCGCACTACCACCATTGAACTGCAGGGGGTGCCCAGCGACGGTACGAAGGGCCACTACATCGGGTCTGGTTCTGCTGAGGAGAATAAATGGGTTTCTGTTTGTTAAATTAACATTTTCTGGACTTATTTATGAAGCAATAAATCAGTTAACAGCGATATAAATTAAAATGAACTCAGTAATTTTCATTTGTATGATTTATCTTTTTATTTCTCTTTTCTCTCGTCATCCAGTTTTTGGTAGAAAAAGTCTTCAGTCTGGTGCTTTGGTCTCCACTTTACTTGAAAATGGTCTCAAAACAATAATATCGTTTATCTCGGTAACTTCTGGAGCAACAAAATGTGTTATTGTGACCGGCCTGTTATTTATCAATGTGTTCCTATCCAAGAATCCAGAATGTCTCTCTTAAAGTCCTCCAGCGTCCTGAAGGTCTGACCTTTCTTTTGTTTCCTCAGAAGTGCACCCCCTGCTGGGCGTGAAGGGGGACAGCAAGTCCAAGAAGAAGACAGCAGGTCGACCCAAAGGCTCCAAAGGTAAAGACAAAGACTTCTCCTTCAGGCCGAAGCCCTACAAGGGCGAGCGGCCCCCGTACCCCATGGGGCCCGAGGCCCTGAGCGGCTCTGGCCTGGGGGGAGGAGGAGGAGGAGAAGGAGGGATGAAGGTCAGAGCAGAGGGGGCCCTGGCACCAGGTAAGCCCAAACCCCCACCCTCACCTGCTGCTGCTGCTGCTGCTGAGTGTGGCTGACCCGCTTAACAAACCCGGCCTGTCCCCAACCCCTCTTGTGTGCCGCTTTCAGCCCCTGCCCCTCACCTTGAACCACCCAGCTGCCTGCTGCTCTACACCTGATTCACCTGTAAACACGAAGATCTGCTCCAGTATCTGACTGATGCGGCTGGACAATAAATCAATTGTATCCCGATAGACATGCGATCTGATAGAATATTAAATATATAGAATATCAACTGAACTCTGATCCAGAACCGCACAGCATTCTGGGAGATGTAGGCTGAGGTCAAGCTGTGGCTGCTCAACATCTCACCGCTAGCTAAGATAGGTTAGTGGAATCAACTCTAGCGCTCTTTGGTTGCCTAGCAACTCACTCATTCTTTGGTTACCTAGCAACGACTTGCTGAGTTTAATGCCCCGCCTCTTTGCTTCATTGTTTATGAGCTACTCTTCCTGGGTTCCATCATTAAAACACATGGAAATCCTTCAGATATATGATGGATGACAGATTTAACATGCATATCAATACAAAAATTAATCACAGATCACACAAAAAGTTGATAAATACATAAAATATACAGTAATTATTAACCACTACAACTTCAAGTATGTAACTCCTAAAAAGCTTTTTAGCTTCTTTTTAAAAATTGACTGCTGTTCAGCTTTAATTGGAGTCAACAGTAGAGAGTTTCACCGTTTCATTGCTCTGTAAGTAAAGCTGCATTTGAGAAAATTTGTTTTTGCTCGAGAAATTTGAAAACGTCCTTCAGCTGCAGCTCTAGTTGACATATTCTTAGAACTAGTTAAAAATAAAAACATGGAGTGAAAAGTGTGGGTAAAACGGGAAAAGTCATTCTAGTGGTTTAGCAGAATTTCAGCTATTTAAAACTAAAAGCTAATCAATAATTATCAATATCGACTGATATAAAATGCTTGTGTTGTGATAAACTTTTCATCCATATCGTCCAGCCCTACTGACTGAGGTTAGGTGAAAGCTGCTGCAGCCTCTGATCCAAATGGGTTTTAGTCGGGTTCTGCTCGGTGGCTTCCCTGCAGGCGAGCTGATTGGTCCAAATGAACTTCCTGCTTGACCTTTGACCCTCCTGCTCCCTCTCCCGCCTCGCTCCGCGGACTTTCTGCGTGACCTGCTGTGGTTCTGCTCGGGTTCTGGCTGCTGTGTCCCAGTTGTCTGTCATGTATTAATGTTGGACCTGAACGCTGCAGCTTCATGCATTTATTAAGAATCGCCTCTGCAGGCCTGGGTTTCTGATTTAGGACCAGCGTCTTCCTGCTTGACCGTTTCTGACTGAAATTCACCAAGTTAGATTTTTAAACAGATTTCTTTTGCAGCGGCTTCGGCTCGGCATCTTTGACCTCTGACCGTCCTCTGACCACCTTCTGTCTTCTGTCTTCCTGCAGGGAGTCTGGTCTCTCAGGCATTCAAGCAGCACAACATCGGAGGGATGGACTGATGCGAGGAGCGCCGATCATCTCCGACAAACGGACTAAAACTCCATGTTGTGAACAGACTGAATGAATTCCTGCTGAGCAGATCTGAGATCAGCCTCACAGGAAATCTCCTGGACTCGGATCTCCGACCAGAACCGGGAAGCAGCAGAGATCCACACGTCCTCCTATCTCTCTAGGATTCGTCTTGTATAGAAAACCTTCATGTCCTCGCAGACTGTTGCCCTTCCTGTTTTTATACGTATTAAACTGTGTGATTTATAGTCAGTTTTGTTTTTTAATAATCAGGTGGTTCTGGAACAGCTGAACTATCACAGGTTCTAAACTACTCTGACGGGTTCAGAACAAACTAAATTGGTGTCAAACGTTTGTGCAGCAAAAATGTTCCATTTGTGCTGCCATCATTGTGAAGAAATGAATAAAAAGGTTTCCAGAGGTCAACAAAAACTAATGTTGGAACTGTCACTTTGCTTCGGTTCTGAACTATGAACATGAATAGATTCACTTTAACAGATTAAATTAATTTTGAACTTTAGGATTTACAACAAAAAAAGGAACAGACGTAGTTTGTGATCACTAGGGGGCGCTATTAAACTCACTACTTTTTAAAAACAT
This sequence comes from Poecilia reticulata, assembly GCF_904066995.2. Lineage (NCBI taxonomy): Eukaryota > Metazoa > Chordata > Actinopteri > Cyprinodontiformes > Poeciliidae > Poecilia > Poecilia reticulata. Next base: position 3,901,965 of record NC_088834.1, read on the forward strand.
AAAATACTTTAAAATGTGTTAGCCATCTAATGAGCCTTTTCAAGCTATATTTCATGACTGGCAGTCAACACTTAACTTTATGTCTACTTAAAGCTGGTTGACCTTGTGACCTTTAAAATTTATTGATATGTTTCAAAGCCAAAACGGCACAAATGGAAATTTTGCTACGTGATCATGGACAAAATTTGCTTGATGAGGTGGGAAGATGGTTGACCTTTCATGACCTGTGGAAACATTTAACTTTAAAATTAATGTGGAAAAAACAAACTCCTTGGCAGCGTTGGCAGGAATTTGACGCGATGGTCTCTGAACATTTTCGAAGTCGTACTCTGCTCAATGCAAAACAACCAGGGCCCCAAAGGGGGCCGGGCCAAAGGGGGCCGGGCCGGGCAGTGAACGTCCTGTTACTCCAGAACCCATACATACAACCTGAAACACCTTCAGACACCAATGCATTGAGTAAGACCAGCATATTTGGACTAATTGTGATCATAAAAAAGTTCTGACAGCTGAGTTAGTCTAAAAAATCCTGAATGAGGCTCATGTTTAATGATTTGTCAGAACCAAACAACTGCAGCACGGTAAACGGTTTATTTTTCATTCTTCAGAAAGGTTGGTACTTAACCTATCTGTGACTTAACTGATCTGTGAAGAGATGGACGTTGGTGACAGAGTAACTCTGGAATTTAAAATACCTTGTTATGGGAGAAGCAGGATGTTTAATAGGTTTAAGCTCCACCCCCAAGCCTCTTCTACCTGAACTAAACAAAACAAACTGTTTATACCCCCCCACCAATAATGAGATGGGATTTATGCCCTTGATGCTCTGATTTGCACAGAGAAAAATAAATGTGAGCTGTAGAGCAGTTTGAATTCTGGACTTTGGATTAAAACACCTCAGTTGGAGCTGAATTAAAGCAGGAAGCAGTTTGTGATCGTTGTTTCCTGCAGAGAGACTCCCAGACGATCAGATTCACCTTCAGACCAAACTAGCAGCTTCCTCTGAGTGAGTCCAGCTGCAGGAGAGAAAAGTGGAAACCTCCAACTCTGCTGCTTCAAGCTGCTCACACTGAAGGTGAGTTGGACCAAAACACTCAGAGTCACTTTGAGGGAAGTTAGTAGAGGAGGGAGGGAGCCGAGACTGACTGGACCTTCTGTGTTTTCAGTTCATTCAGAGACAAAATGGCTTCCAGCTTAGAGGAGGATCTCTGCTGTTCGGTCTGTCAGGAAGTCTTTAAGGATCCGGTTGTTCTGTCATGTAGCCACAGCTTCTGTAAGGAATGTCTGAAGAGCTGGTGGAGAGAGAAACCATCAAGAGAGTGTCCAGTTTGTAAGGCAATAAGCTTCACCAGTGATCCACCTTGTAACCTGGTTCTGAAGAGAGTTTCAGAGGATCTCTGCAGTCTGCACTCTGAGAAACTCAAAACTTTTCTGTCTGAACCATAAAGAACCAATTTGTGTGCAGAGATTCAGAAAAACACATCAACCCAGATTCAGACCCATCGATGAAGCTGCTCAGGATCACAGAGAATCTGAAAACATCTCTGGAGCCTTTAAAGAAGAATCTGGATCTCAAGAAGGAATTTAAAAATAAGTTTGATCAGACAGCAGAACACATGAAGGTCCAGGCCCGACACACAGAGAGGCAGATTAAGGAGCAGTTCAAGAAGCTTCATCAGTTTCTAGCAGAGGAAGAGGAGGCCAGGCTGGCTGCACTGAGGGAGGATCCACAGCTGCCCTCAGGATCTCTGATAGACCAGGCCAAACATCTGGGCAACCTGGCCTTCACTCCTCTGGTTCTGGACCCAAACACTGCCAATCCAGAACTCCACCAGTCTGAAGATCTGACCAGTTTGACTTTAGGAGAGAAACAGCAGCTTCCTGATAATCCAGAGAGATTTGACAGAATGGCTTCTGCTCTGAGCTCTGAGGGTTTTAACTCAGGGAACCACAGCTGGGATGTTGATGTTGGAGACAGTGAAATCTGGAGACTTGGTGTGATAGAGTCGGTCCAGAGGAAGGGAATCGGAGTCTGGATGATTGGTAATATGGTTCTATGAAGGTAAATATAAAGCAGGTTCTCCATCAGCTCCTGCCACTCGTCTCTCAGTCCAGAAGAAGATCCAGAGGATCAGAGTGAATCTGGACTGGGTCAGAGGAAAGCTGTCGTTCTCTGATCTGGATACTAACACACACATACACACCTTCACACACACCTTCACTGACAAGATGTTTCCATACTTCCTCACTGCTGAAGTAAAACTCTTACCGATGAAGATCTTGGTGATCAAACAGCAGCTCTGATTTTCTCAGCATGAAGAACAAAAAGTCCAAATGATTCAAGTTGTGAGAAATTATTTCTGGAAATATGCGTCTCCTTTTCTCTCATGATGAGTCGAGTTCTACAGAATCCAGACCTGAATGTTTGTGATTTTCTTTTAAATCTAGAAACTGTACAGTGGCGCAGTTGGTAGAGCTGTTGCCCTGCAGCAAGAAGGTTCTGGGTTTGATTCCCGGCCCGGTCTTTCTGCATGGAGTTTGCATGTTCTCCCTGTGCATGCGTGGGTTTTCTCTGGGTACTCTGGCTTCTTCCCACAGTCCAAAAACATGAGTGTTAGGTCAGATAATTTGGTCTCTCCAAATTTTCCCTAGGTGTGAGTGTGGTGTCCTTTCTGTCTCTGTGTTGCCCTGCGACAGACTGGCGACCTGTCCAGGGTGACCCCGCCTCTTGCCTGGAATGTTAGCTGTAGATGGGCACCAGCAACCCTCCAGACCCCACTGAGGGACAAGGGTGTAAGAAAATGGATGGATCTGGAAACTTTATTAGTTACACTTTGCTAGTTCCACCACATCCCAAAGGTTCTCTATTGGATTGAGATCTGGAGACTGTGGAGGCCATTGGAGTTCAGTGAACTCATTGTCCTGTACAAGAAACCAGTCTGAGATGATTCACGCTTTATGACATGGCGTGTTGTCCAGTTGGAAGTAGCCATCAGAAGATGGATATACTGTGGTCATAAAGGGATGGACATGGTCAGCAACAATGCTCAGGTAGGCTGTGGCGTTGACACAACGCTCAATTATTTGACACAAGGCAGGATTGATCCACCTCGAGGTTCGATGTGTTGTGCATTCAGAGATGCTCTTCTGCATACCTTGGTTGTAACAAGTGGTTATTTGAGTTATTGTTGTCGTTCTATCAGCTAGAAACAGTCTGGCCAGTCTCCTCTGACCTCTGGCATCAACAGAACTCAGTGGATATTTTCTCTTTTTCGGATCACTCTCTGTAAACCCAGATGGTTGTGCGTGAAAATCCCAGTAGATCAGCGGTTTCTGAAAAACTCAAGCCAGCCGTCTGGCACCAACAACCATGCCACGTTCAAAGTCACTTCAACCATCTTTCTTCTCCATTCTGATGCTTGGTTTGGACTGCAGCAGATCATCTTGGCCATGTCTAAATGCATTGAGTTACTGCTATGTAATTGGCTGATCCAACATTTGCGTGAATGAACAGTTGGGCAGGTGTACCTAATAAAGTGGCAGTGAGTATATGTCCAGCTTTTATGTTGACTTTTCCCCCAGAGTTAAAGGAATTTGCTGCTATTTTTATTTTCTGGCGCTCAGGTTTTACATAAACCAAAACAATGGTTCTGCAAAGGCGGCCATTAGATGCATGTTACAATCGTTTTATTACAGGAAATCAGCCGTCCAGCTCAATCAATTCTTTGGCTTTCTGAACATCGTGGTCGACGGCTCCCTCTAAGAACTGAACCCAGGTCAGCTCTGCTTCTCCACACACATGGCTGGATCTGGAGGGTGAGCACAAGTCAAAGCTGTCATCACTAAAGCAGCAACATTTACCAGATACAAACCATTTTAATGCTGGATTAAATGCTGAAAACAAAACATTTACACTGAAAAAAAGATGTTCTTCGCCATTTTAGAGGTGACTAGTGGGGAAAACTGAGGTTTAGTTTGATATGTAGCCTGACTCTGCAAATCAGTCTGTCTGCATATGCACACAAAATCGTCAAGGTTTTCATGACAGGAAAAGTATGCCTCAAACAGAATTTTTCTGTTTTTGCTTTTTTGTCAGATGCTGCAGACTGTTGTATAAACTTTAATAATGGATTAACATAATTTGAGTAAAAACAAAAAGACATTTTCAAATGTTGATTTCAGTCACGAAGGGAAAAAAGCTGTTCAAAACCAAGCTGGCGCTGTGTTAAAACTAATTGATCCTAAACCTTATAACTAGTTGTTTTCAAACATCATGTTTTGTTTTTGAGTTAATCAGAAGTGGCCGTCTCCTGCAGGGTCTTCTAGTAGATAGAAAAATTCAGGATTGCATCAACTCTGTGACATTGTCCAAGGAAAGGCAAGTACATGATAAAACAGAAAGTCATAACATCAAAATGTAAAGTAAAGAGAATGATTGTATTTCTGGACTCAGAACTGGGTGATGTGCTCCATCTTCCTGGTTTTAGTCAGAACGCCAGCAGCAGCAATCTGGATCAGCTGCAGGATTGATTTTTTAGTTAGACCTGTTGCAGTAATAAATGTGATTAAAGATAAACACATGGATGAGTTTCTCTAGATCTTGCTGGGACATTAGTCCTCTAATCCTGGAAATGTTCTCCAGGTGACAGAAGGCCGGCTTTATAACTGTCTTTATGCGTCTCTGAAGGTTCAGGTCAGAATAAAGTCCATGAAAAAAATTTCTTATTTGTTATAAAATGCAGGTTAACTGTAATCAATATGATAATTGTAATGTTCTGCATAAATTAAATATTTTCTGTATATCATGCACTCTTGATTTTCACAGATTCAAGCTACTGTGGATAAATGAATCTTACCTAATCAGGTCCAAAAGTTTCCTTAACGATGCTGCCAATTTAGACGTCTAAATGGAGAAAAAGAAAATGTTTGTTATTCTTCAAAAGAATAAAAAACAAAACTCAATGTCAACGTTATGGAAACACATTAAATATCAAGAATGGAAAATTTTTAAGCTTTATAAACAAAACCCTTATTATTTTGAAGGAAAACAAAGAATGTTATTCTATTTTTCAGGTCAGAAAGAATGCAGGGTTGTCTTACGTGGTTTTCAACTCCAGTGTAATTCATGGGTGGGTAGAGACAGAGGGCGAGATCGTCCACACTACGAAGGAAAACATCAACGCTGAGAGAAATATCTTCATGGGAGTGAACAGTTTTAAAAAAAACTTGATGTCAAACGGAGGAAAGTTAAAAAACAATACAAGTCTATTTTGATTTAAATTAGTAATTTAACCATCAGGAGTCTGTTTAGTTAATGTACCATCATTAATTTTTTCCATTTAGTTGCAACTTTTTTCATTCTCTACGTAAAATCCAGCAGAAACAACAACACCGTCTATTTACCTGCCGCTGATTTCCCGGCTGATGTCGGCCAGATCGTCCAGCTGAGCGACCTTCTGAGGTTCGGCAGCGTCACTGTTGTCCTCGACGGCTGACCTGAGTTTCCTCAGACAGGCTGCAGCTGTTTCAAATACCTCCAGACATGCTGTGATCACCTGCTGGTCCTTCTCTGACAGGGCCATGCGCTGGTTGTTGGGAGGACCGTCCTGGTCAGAGTTGTCGTCCGGGTCGTTAATGAGGCAGTCCTTGAACGGGTCCTCGGGTTCGGTCAAGATCTGTGAATGTGAAGGAGAGAGCAGCTGTTGATTCTCAGCAATAAACCTGGATTATTGTGTAAAAATTAGGTTATTAAATATACAGAAACAACTAAAAGTTCAAATATAAGATTTTCTTTGTAATAAGAACAAAAACAAATAAAGAAAAACTTTGAAAAGCTTGTTAGTGTTTACCTGCTTCATTTCCTCAACAGCATCTTTTATAACTCCGGACTGAGATGATAGAACGACTAGCAGGGCTTCCTTATTGTCTGTAAAATACAAATTTTTCCCAACAATAAACATGTTAAGAACTCTGATGGTTGATCCAGACCCAATCCGGAAATCTAAGGTCTTCTCTTTAGGATTTTCTTTTAATCAAATATCAAAATACTAACACGAATAAAATGCACAGTGGGTGCAACTCACCCCGAATGAAATACCTTGTAAAAATATGAGTTTAAGGCTGCCGCATTCACATTGCAGCCTGAAGTGACCCAATTCTCATTTATTTTTTTGACTTAATGCAAACTATCTGATCTTTTAATGACAGTCTGAACAACACAGGTCGGATGTTTTTCGAAAGCGACCCAGGCCACTCAGGTATCTGATCCATCTGAAGTTCGGTCTATTTACTTGTATTAGCTTACTGGCAGAGAAGCCACATTCAATATGGCAGACGCTGTTGCGTATCGCAGCAAAGGCCGACCCGCTCCTTGAAGTGTCTACGTGTTCATGTCTATGTAATGACAGTTTCTAACTTTTGATGTGATTGTTTTGAGGCATTTCTGAATAAAGAGCACAATGTTTTTGTTTGATAGAAATGATTGATCATTTTTATATTGACATTGATGAACACACTTTTACAGTGTTTTAAGAATATATTTACATAATTCCATAATTGAATGTACATTTACCGTTTCAAGACAAGAAAAAATATTTTCTTGTATTTATTTTTTTATACATTATTGATTTATAAATCATTTTTATTTATAAATCAGTCATTGTCAAACATTAAACTACATATTTTTCTTACTTTTTTCCAGAGAAAAATTATTTATCTACTATTGACAGCAAAGAGTGAAAAATAATTTTATTAGAGTAAATAATTTTTATTTCATTACATAAGCTGTATTAATACACTAATACTTCAGATTGAGATATTTAAAAATACACAAAGTGAAAGAATGAAACATTTATTTATTATACTGGGGACACTGGTCACAGGCAGGGCTTCAGTCAGCTGGTCACACTGGGAGAACTCCAATGACTTCTGAGACGTCCTGGTTCACAGGCTAAAGCCAAGAATAAAAGAGAAATTATCCTAAAGTGTAATAGAAGATACAAGTTTTCTTCACATTCAGAAAAAGACATTTTCAGCATGTTGGGCTCTGACTCGTAGCATCTTTATAGCTAAAGTACCGACATGGTGAAGCTGAGCTGGAAACAGAGACTGAAGAACAGAACAGCAGCTCCAGCTCTGATCCTGACTAACATTTCCTAACAAAATCCCCTGGTCTTTAATGCACTTCCCCTCTAACATAATATACAATATTTGCCCTTAAATCATCTCTATCTGACTAGAAAACAGTGTGAAAACGTTAGCTGCTACACTAACAATCAGAGGTTACTTCGGGCCAAATTTAACTACATAGGAAATATTTCTCGGTTGTTTAGAAGCAAATTTCTGGCTGCAAAGTCAAGTAATTTTGATCTTTCATCCTTACCTGTGAAAGGTGATGGAGGTGAATCCAGTTCGTTTCGTAAAACGGTTGAAACACCACAGGGCTAACGGAGCTCCGATCGCCCTGCTGCCAAGATGGCGGTGACGTAACGTAGGACTCGGCGCTCCGACCGGAAAGTCACTGATACTCGACAAATGTCGCTATTCTGCGCCCTGATGCGAGCAAGCGAGAAGAAAAACAACAACCATGACGGACTATAGTGAGGATCAAGTTGTTAATATGCTGGTTCCGGTCGGACAACAACTTCAAAAGTGTAAGCTTTGCTCCACCGTTAGCATCCATGTTTACTTCTGCAAACACTGAGCTCTTCTTTTTATGGCGGTTGGCCAAACACTGAGAACGCTGACGCTATTGCGCCCTCTACTGCGCATGCGGGCACTGTCAGGTCGTTTGGCCTTCACACTGGAGGACACATTTGGAAGTGTGAAGGGCCATCCATGGCCAAAAAATAAATAAATAAAAAATCCGATTTGACAAAAAAAAATCGGAGTCGGGCCCCTCTGGGTTACAGTGTGAACGTAGCCTAAGGAATAATAATTTATTGTTATTTGAGGACTACAGTATATGAGAAATAAAGTGAGTCAATGGGACCAAGTTTCCTTTCAGGGCAAATATTGTACATATATTTAGCTAATCTTCTACTTACTACAGAGGGCCACAAAGGAGATCAGGAAAATTTTAAAAGAAAATGATCAATATTTGGGCTTTTAGGGTTAAAGATGTGAACACTTATGCAGTCAGCAGTTATTTTTTAATTTTATTTATTCTATAATACAGTGGTTCCCAAACTTTTTCTTCTGCGCCCCCCCCCAGTGGTTTCCAAACATTTTCTGGGTCCCCCTATAGAAATGGCTGTCTGGTTGAACGACGCGGGGTTATGGGGGGAGGAATCGACTTTTTGGGGGGCAAAATGAATGTAAATAGCTGAACATAGACAACAACATCGGTAGCCTACAGGCTACTTGTTAAGATTAAGGTGCTGTATTGATATTAGCTAGTCATCTTTTAGCTAACATTACCTGCATCCAGCAGCTTTACTCAACTCAGTCGGTTAGCTTGGCGGAAAAACTGTGACAAGTTCTTTGCGTTTTGCTGGTTTGCTGCCATGATTCTAACACACCTGCGCAGCTCCGCACAGCAGCAGCAGCAGCAGGTCTCCTTCACTGCCGTACAGGTGTAAACCCAGCGCGAGCGTCGTAGCGCTCATGTTGTGTTTAAAGGCGGCTCGGAAAAACAGGTTACCACATGTTAGCAACGGATTAAACAGCTTTAACTGCTGATAAAAGTGACAGAGGACACCGATATGGGAAGTGTGGAAGCCCCTACTGTATCAGATTGACAGGAATAACAGAGAGTTGGCCATTCTAAGGTAAAAACCCAGCACATACAGCGTTCATGTTTTGTTTTTTCATCCAGACGGCTTCCCGCGCCCCCCTGCAATGGCACGGCGCCCCCTCTAGGGGTCGCACCCCACAGTATGGGAACCTCTGCTCGAATAGATGTTTTCCAGTTTATTTGTCAAAATGTACGTTGCAATAAATGCGAAAATGTTTCTTAAGTGGCTTATCTTTAAAATCTGAAGTTTACATCGTGTAGATCTACTAAACCGGAGTAACATGAGTGTGCTAAAAAGCTTCTATTGTCATTTATTCTGATTATTTTATAGGACAGGGTTTCCCCCATTGTATTACAAGCCTGGCAGGCCGCCAGGCTGATTGTCTGTTTTTTTTTTATTAATTAAAAACATTTTTTTATTTCAATAAGCCAGAATGCAAGTGTCTCTTCTGTGGTGAGAATTTTATTTGCAGAGCAGAATGACTCCTGAAAGAAAGATGGGTTTATTGTTTTTTTATTTAAATAAATGCTCTTATTCCTACATCGTTACATTGGAAAACTTGATACATACTTGCAAATATTTTACTCTCAAAATAAAATATAACTACCTGAAACCTGTTAATGCAGGTGAAACATTCACAAACAAAAGACATTCACAGTGTCGAGTAAAAAAAGCTTGTGGTGGACAGGCGTATTTCTGGATCATGTGGTGTTAGTAGTGATTATAGATTACCTGTCGCTCAGTTGGTGACTTTAGTGGGTTATGGGGAAGTCTACTTTTTGCTGACCGCTTTAAGCTTCAATGATTTTTCCTCTTTCATTACTGTTTAAACCTGCGGATCCATTTTTATGCTGCTTTTGGACACGGATGTCTGTTACTGATGTTCTGCCTTGGATATTTGAAGATATTGATAAAAATGAAACCATCTTAACTGCAGCCTAGATTTAAGTTTTGATCAGCTGGCATGACAACAATTCCCTATTCAGCAGTATCCAGCTGCCCGGTGACATTGTTTGAAAGTTGCTAATAAAGCTGATGAACATTTTGCAGCCGAGTTTTGCTTTATTTGTTTGTGCTTACCTTTTGGTATCCGAGCAAAGCGATCACAGGCAGACCAAACTCCTCTAGTGGAGGTGATCTGCTCCTGGGTCAGGCTGAATGGCAGCAGAGAGAAGAGCAGAAAGAGGGACATGATGAAGCTGCATTCAAATGAGGGAAGAAATCCGACAACTTCCTGTTTTGTTTTCCTGGTAAAAATAATATTTCTAGTGTCGGGCTGCTTGCAAACAGAATTCAAACAAGTTGAAAGGGGTCTAAATGCTGACTTTAAAATACTTCCGGTAGTTTATAAATCACACCAAAAGTTGTTGTTTTGCTAACCTTCTGGTTCTGGTCTGCTATGCATCTCCAGATCCAGAACCAAACATGGAGAAGGAGCATTCAGCTTCTATGCACCACAAATCTGGAACAAACTCTGAAACCCTGAGTTCTTTTAAATCAAGGCTAAATCCCAGCTGTTTAGATCTGACTTGCTACACAAATAAACTTGACTTGACTCGATGTTCTGTGGAGGATATATTCAAAAAGAGGTAAATGAAATCTGTGCTATGGTCGAGTTGCTGTTCCAAAATAGTACATTAGTTTTATGAAACCTTGAACAATCTGAAATTGTCAAGAGGTACAGAGATGTGTCTCAGAGAAGCGGTGATATGCCAAATTCGACAAAGACTAAAATAATATTTGTCACCCTGATGAAACATGTTGGGAAATTTTTAAAATTGAAGCAAAAATAACAGGATTTCTACAACCTTTGACATTTCTCTGGCCATGAATGGTCAGCTCTTCTGGGTGAAGAGAGGACAACTATAGTGCAGAAATAGGTGAACATTCCTCCAATCTGCTGGACTTGATGGATGATATGTTTAGTGTAATTTCATTTGTGAATCCAGTGGAAAAAAAAGCAAACAGCCTTAAGAAAACAGCAGCCAGAGATTGTGGAGGCTGACTGCTTTGTAATTCCTCCCATGGTGTTTGTGTGACAGTGATGTGTTCACCTTTGCAGTGGTGAGCTGATTATGACCTCCACCAGCCGTAAAACGCCGTCCAGGACCTCCACAGTGGCGTCCCTGACCTGTCGCCGTAGCGTCACCCCTGAGGCAGACAGGACTGAAATACTCAGCCAGACTTACAGTGCAGGCGTAAATATTAATCACTCTTTAGCAGAGGTGGGCAGAGAACCCAAAAAAGGTAATCAGGAAAGAGTAGCACTGTTTCAACATATTGTTACTGAAGTAGAAAGCAGCCGTCCAAGAAATTACTCAATTATAAAAATGTATTTGATAGAAAGTCTCTTCAAGTACTGATCAAATTATCAATCATTTAATATGTAAAAATGACATATTCAGACAAACTAAAATATGAAGTTAAGTTAAAATTTAGGTATTTTAAAGGACCAAAATGACAATAATTAAAGTAACAAAAAAAATGAAATCAGGCATAAGAACATTTTTCCAAATCAATTTGTTTCAATAAAAACCTTATAAAACTTGAACAAATACTGCAGGTGTGTGTCTGTGTTTGGTGAATTTTTGGTTAAAACATGTTTGCTTTTCATTCAGTGGGTAGAAAATACAGAAATTTTACTCAAGTAAGAGCAGAAGTACTTTATAATAATCGTAGTAAAATTACTCCTAAAAGTACATTTTTTCAAAAAAGCTACTCAAACATTTACATTTAATTGAGTAAATATAACTAGTTACTATCTAACTCTGCTCTTTTGTAACTCAGATCTAGTTTGTGTTGCTAATAAAACTCAGACTTTATACAGTTTAAGAGTCACCTTGGCTTTTGTGAAGGCGGTCATAAACTTCACTCAGAGCCTGAATGCTGTTCAAAACAGACTCTACCAGCTTTTCTCCATCCTGCAAGACAAGCAACTTTGTTTGTAGGACACAATGACAAGTTTATATGGCAGTTCAACATGCAGAAAATCAACAGAATTCCTAAAACAAACAACTTAGAACAATTAGATGCTTTTAGATGATGCCTGAATGAATAAGCAGAATTTTGTGTACAGATACGATTATTTGGGTTGAAAATAGCAAACTGACTTGTAAAGATGGCTGAGGGGGTCTAGAGAAGGCCAGGCTCAGTTTAGTCACATCCTCAGACATTGCCTCCACTGCCTGGTCTGAGGAAAAGGGAAGAAAAGTTTGGAAATATTTTCAAAGTATTTAACAGAAAAGAAATGCTTTATTGTAACTCAGATTAATAATGATCAATTATGAGCAATAATGTGTGATGATAAAATGTCGTAAATGAGCACTGTTCTGAAACAACTGGCATTGTGTATCTCATCTTATTGTGACAAAAGATGGTCAGTCAGAAGATGGGAGGTCACTTTAAGCTACATGGATCTAGAAAATGTAGATTTGATAAGAAAACTCAACTCAAAGTTTTCCAGAACATGGAGAGATCGAATGTTCCACCGTGATCACCTGATTCTCCATCTAGAGGGAACAATACAGAAAACACTCTTTCTACTTGATTCTACCTCATCAGAACATGTTTCAGTACTAAGCATCAAACACATAATAAATAGAAGCAGAGACAGGCCCACCTATACAAGTTAAATTGTTTTTGATTTTTTTTACATATTCACCAATCTAATATTTTTATTTACCAGCAAACTCAGCAGCTACAATTTTTTTTACTGATGAAGACTTAAAAAACAAATCAATGTATTTTTATCTGTTTTGTTTTTTCAAAGTGGATTTTTAGGAGCTGTTTGGCACACTTCATGTAAACCTCTTGTCAAAGATGAATTTGGCTGATGATCGTAAATAGTCATTTAGGAAATGGCATTTTCACCTAATTTTTCACTACTTTGAACATTTTTAATTTGCTGTAGCTTAAAAACTACAGTACAATAAAATGCAAAAACAGTGCTAAAATTGACTTTATTGAACTTTCACAGATTATATAAAGGTTTTGCAAATCAGAAACTGGGTTTTCAATATTCTGCTATCAGCATAAGAAAGGCCAGGTTTAAGAGTATAAAGGTGCGTTCACACCAAACGCGTTTCGCATCTGGTTTACATTCAAAGCCGATTTTCGAAATTAGATTTTGAATGTAAACCAGACACGCATGACGCGAGAAACGCGTTTGGGGTGAATTCACCATTGGTAGTTGTAGTTTTTAAAATTAAAAAGGTTCAATGTAATGAAAAATTAGTTAGACCTTTAGCTATTTCCTGAATCGGAAATGAATCTCTGCTTTATGACAGTAATTTATACAGACGGCAGATAAAATTTCTTAATTTACATAACTTAAAACTGCAAAACCAAAAAATGTATATTGTTGTCGTTTAAAATGAAAGGCAGTTAATCACGATAATGACATGCCATACATATGTTTTTGTATGTTCTGCTAGATCGGAACTATTAAATATTAAAACAACAACGTTGGGGTAAATAAAGTTGACGTGAATATACTAATAGCAGAGAAGTAAACAAACAACAGGAAAACGGATTTTAAGAGACACTCCAGGCGTCTTTAAGTTAGCTGAAAATTAGCATCAATTGCTGTTGTTATTGTTTTTTTTTTTTTTGTTTTTTTTTTTTTTTCAATACCTTCGCAACAAATAACTTGTCATATTTACCTCTTACTCGGTCTCTGATACACTGGATGGAGTTTAGTGCGTTTTCTAGAGGCACAGCCAAAGTTCCCTCACAATTTTCAGGATTCATTATGCCGAAATGAGATTAGCAACACAACTACTGTGCAAATGGCAGAGTTTCCGTTTCCAAGGCAACACGACAACCGGAAGGTGATTATCCTGGTCCTAGGACACTTCCTGTTTTTGTGAGCCCACGCAAGTAAAAGGAAAAATGTCTCTCTTTTCAAGATCCTTGGTTAATTTGCCAGCATTTTCTTGCGCTGTTGCGAAGGAAGTCACAGCGGCGAATTCGCGCAGCAATAAACTTAATAAGTTCTTCCATGAAGAATTCATCCACAGCTATCAAGGTAAGAAAGACCTAGCTTAGCGAGCTAACCGCTGGTTATGAAATACAAGTACATAAACATCGTAATAAAGAAGCCTAATTTAGTGCATAGGCGTAAACCCCGGGGGGTCCGGACCCCCCCAATCTTGGAAAAGTCTAGAATTGTCCCCCTCAAAGCAATCATGAAAAAAACCCTTGTATTTAAACAATATCAATATAAAAAGGCAATAGAAACAAAGAACCTAGTAAATCTGTCATTCATCTAAGAAAAAATAATAATCAATTCTTAGGTCCCCCCCACTATTGTTAGAACAATGATTCAGTCCAAAGTAGGACTGACTACTCTAATAGAGCATATAGGCTCCATTAGAGTCGCTGAAGTGAGGAGTTACCTGTTGTTGGGCTCTGCAGCACTAACAAGAAACCCTCCAATAAGTAAATATTTAAAGCAAAAGACATGTAACACGTTTTACTTACTTTCACTGCTCAATAGGAAGAAACGCATTGACAAACTGTTCGTTATTTCATTACTTTGGCTGAATCATGATAAACTGCCACCTTATGCCTTGGAAATCAAACTAGCAAAACTGCTACATTGCTTTCATAGACTTAGCTCCTTTTTATGTCAAAGGTAGCCAATATTTCAATTATATTTAGCTCTCCAACTCTTACTTTAATAAGAGTTTGAAACGGGAGGGAGCAGCTGAGCGTTGCCACTAGCCGACTCTTGTGGGAGCCTAGAGGAGAGGGGCTGTTGCAGCTGACAGTAAAAAAACAAACAAGTAGAGCCTTTAAAACCACAAAGTAAAATCTGAATATTTTTCTTGAAAACTCTGGTGCTGACCTTTAAGTTTAAGTTATTATACTTCCCAAATTTTCAATTTCTACCTATTTATCGGTTCTCAGCCATCCAGGCCATGAAAACCCCCCCATCAAAAATAAAAGTTTAAAGCAACTTAAGTAATAATTTAAATAACATTGAGAACCACTGCAATAAATTGATATTTATGAGGAATTTTATTAAGTGGAGTTACTAATTAAAACTTGTTTTTATTTAGAGCCTTAAATTGTTTGTAAAGGTGCAGCAGAGATTAGATCTGTGAAACTGAACCAAACTTATATCTAAGCAACATTTTAATCTTAGTTTGACTTCAATGGGTCTCAACAGGATTTATTTACTGAGAAAAACACTTTTGTTATTCATTGCTACTTACTAGTCATTTTTGGAGGTGCAGCTTGAACACACACAAAAAAATTAAACCACATTTTACATTACATTTTACTGTAACTTTGCCAACCCACTCAAACATGCTCATAGAAAATTTCCCTGTTTATGCCACTCCCCACCAATAATGAGATGGGATTTATGCCCTTGATGCTCTGATTTGCACAGAGAAAAATAAATGTGAGCTTTAGAGCAGGTTGAATTCTGGACTTTGGAGTGAAACACCTCAGTTGGAGCTGAACTAAAGCAGGAAACAGTTTGTGATCGTTGTTTCCTGCAGAGAGACTCCCAGACGATCAGATTCACCTTCAGACCAAACTAGCAGCTTCCTCTGAGTGAGTCCAGCTGCAGGAGAGAAAAGTGGAAACCTCCAACTCTGCTGCTTCAAGCTGCTCACACTGAAGGTGAGTTGGACCAAAACACTCAGAGACACTTTGAGGGAAGTTAGTAGAGGAGGGAGGGAGCCGAGACTGACTGGACCTTCTGTGTTTTCAGTTTCATTCAGAGACAAAATGGCTTCCAGGTCAGAGGAGGATCTCTGCTGTTCGGTCTGTCAGGACGTCTTTAAGGATCCAGTTGTTCTATCATGTAGCCACAGCTTCTGTAAGGAATGTCTGAAGAGCTGGTGGAGAGAGAAACCAGCAAGAGAGTGTCCAGTTTGTAAGGCAATAAGCTTCACCAGTGATCCACCTTGTAACCTGGTTCTGAAGAACCTGTGTGAGTCTTTCTTACAGCAGAGAGATCAGAGAGTTTCAGAGGATCTCTGCTCTCTGCACTCTGAGAAACTCAAACTCTTCTGTCTGGACCATCTAGAACCAATTTGCTCCATATGCAGTCATTCAGAAAAACACACCAACCACAGATTCAGACCCATCGATGAAGCTGCTCAGCAACACAAGAAGAAACTTCAGGAAACTCTGGAGTCTTTAAAAAGAACCTGGATCTCAGGAAGAAAGTTAAGAAGAAGTTTGATCAGACAGCAGAACACCTGAAGGTCCAGGCCCGACACTCAGAGAGGCAGATTAAGGAGCAGTTTAAGAAGCTTCATCAGTTTCTAGCAGAGGAAGAGGAGGCCAGGCTGATTGAACTGAGGAAGGAAGAGGAGCAGAAGAGAGGGATGATGAAGGAGAAGATGGAGGCTCTGAGCAGAGAGATAGCAGCTCTTTCAGACACAGTCAGAGCCACAGAGGAGGAGCTGAGAGCTGCAGACGTCTCATTCCTGCACAACTACAAGGCTGCAGTGGAAAGAGTCCAGCGCTGCCCCCTGCTGGAGGATCCACAGCTGCCCTCAGGAGCTCTGATAGACCAGGCCAAACATCTGGGCAACCTGGCCTTCAACATCTGGAGCAACATGAAGGATAGATATGGTGACCTACACTCCCCTGGTTCTGGACCCAAACACTGCTGGGTCAAAGGTCATCCTGTCTGAAGATCTGACCAGTTTGACTTTAGGAGAGAAACAACAGCTTCCTGATAATCCAGAGAGATTTGACAGAATGGCTTCTGTCTTGAGCTCTGATGGTTTTAACTCAGGGAACCACAGCTGGGATGTTGATGTTGGAGACGGTGAAATCTGGGAACTTGGTGTGATAGAGTCGGTCCAGAGGAAGGGAATCGGAGTCTGGATGATTGGTAATATGGTTCTATGAAGGTAAATATAAAGCATGGTGTTCATCAGCTTCTCCCACGTTTCTTTCAGTCCAGAAGAAACTCCAGAGGATCAGAGTGAATCTGAACTGGGTCAGAGGAAAACTGTCGTTCTCTGATCTGGATACTAACACACATATACACACCTTCACACACACCTTCACTGACAAGATGTCACTGACAAGATGTCACTGACAAGATGTTTCCATACTTCCTCACTGCTGAAGTAAAACTCTTACCAATGAAGATCTTAGTGATCAAACAGCAGCTCTGATGTTCTCAGCATGAAGAACAAAAAGTCCAAATGATTCAAGTTGTGAGAAATTATTTCTGGAAATATGCGTCTCCTTTACTCTCATGATGAGTCGAGTTCTACAGAATCCAGACCTGAATGTTTGTGATTTTCTTTTTAATCTGGAAACAGTGGCGCAGTTGGTAGAGCTGTTGCTCTGCATCAAGAAAGTACTGGGTTTGATTCCCGGCCCGGTCTTTCTGCATGGAGTTTGCATGTTCTCCCTGTGCATGCGTGGGTCCTCTCCGGGTACTCTGGCTTCTTCCCACAGTCCAAAAACATGAGTGTTAGGTCAGAGAATTTGGTCTCTCCAAATTCTCCCTAGGTGTGAGTGTGGTGTCCTGTCTGTCTCTGTGTTGCCCTGTGAGACTGGCGACCTGTCCAGGGTGACCCCGCCTCTTGCCCGGAATGTTAGCTATAGATGGGCACCAGCAACCCTCCCGACCCCACTGAGGGACAAGGGTGTAAGAAAATGGATGGATCTGGAAACTTTATTAGTTACACCTTGCTAGTACCGGGTTGGATCCCCTGTTGCCTTGGGAACTGCCTGAGTCCTTCGTGGCACAGATTCAATAAGGTACTGGAAACATTCCTCAGAGAGTCTGGGGCTTGTCGGCTGCACACAGGAGATGTGAATCTCCCGTTCCACCACATCCCAAAGGTTCTCTATTGGATTGAGATCTGGAGACTGTGGAGGCCATTGGAGTTCAGTGAACTCATTGTCCTGAACAAGAAACCAGTCTGAGATGATTCACGCTTTATGACATGGCGTGTTGTCCAGTTGGAAGTAGCCATCAGAAGATGGATACACTGTGGTCATAAAGGGATGGACATGGTCAGCAACAATGCTCAGGTAGGCTGTGGCGTTGACACAACGCTCAATTATTTGACACAAGGCAGGATTGATCCACCTCGAGGTTCGATGTGTTGAGCATTCAGAGATGCTCTTCTGCATACCTTGGTTGTAACAATTGGTTATTTGAGTTATTGTTGTCTTTCTATCAGCTAGAAACAGTCTGGCCAGTCTCCTCTGGCATCAACAGAACCCAGTGGATATTTTCTCTTTTTCGGACCACTCTCTGTAAATCCAGATGGTTGTGCGTGAAAATCCCAGTAGATCAGCAGTTTCTGAAAAACTCAAGCCAGCCGTCTGGCACCAACAACCATGCCACGTTCAAAGTCACTTCAACCATCTTTCTTCTCCATTCTGATGCTTGGTTTGGACTGCAGCAGATCATCTTGGCCATGTCTAAATGCATTGAGTTGCTGCTATGTAATTGGCTGATCCAACATTTGCGTGAATGAACAGTTGGGCAGGTGTACCTAATAAAGTGGCAGTGAGTATATGTCCACCTTTTATGTTGACTTTTCCCCCAGAGTTAAAGTAATTTGTTCCCATTTTTATTTTCTGGCGCTCAGGTTTTACATAAACCAAAACAATGGTTCTGCAAAGGCGGCCATTAGATGCATGTTACAATCGTTTTATTACAGGAAATCAGCCGTCCAGCTCAATCAATTCTTTGGCTTTCTGAACATCGTGGTCGACGGCTCCCTCTAAGAACTGAACCCAGGTCAGCTCTGCTTCTCCACACACATGGCTGGATCTGGAGGGTGAGCACAAGTCAAAGCTGTCATCACTAAAGCAGCAACATTTACCAGATACAAACCATTTTAATGCTGGATTAAAGACAACATGCTGAAAACAAAACATTACACTGAAAAAAAATGTTCTTCGCCATTTTAGAGGTGACCAGTGGGGAAAACTGAGGTTTAGTTTGATATGTAGCCTGACTCTGCAAATCAGTCTGTCTGCCTGCATATGCACACAAAATCGTCAAGGTTTTCATGACAGGAAAGCTGGTATCTAACATCTCAATGTCTACAAATGCAGATATAAACACCAGGATGTGCTGCAGCTAAAACAAAATAAAGAAATGCTCTATTTAGATTTTGTTTCAAAATAAAGCTGAGTGAACAGCTGCCCTCAATTGCTAAAAACTCATAAAAGTAGCAAACCAACTGTAGAATCAGGCTTTAAAAAGTGTTTGCCCTCAAACCGAATTTTTCTGTTTTTGCTTTTTTATCAGATGCTGCAGACTGTTGTATAAACTTTAATAATGGATTAACATAATTTGAGTAAAAACAAAAAAACATTTTCAAATGTTGATTTCAGTCACGAAGGGAAAAAAGCTGTTCAAAACCAAGCTGGCGCTGTGTTAAAACTAATTGATCCTAAACCTTATTACAAGTTGTTTTCAAACATCATGTTTTGTTTTTTGAGTTATTCTGAAGTGGCCGTCTCCTGCAGGGTCTTCTAGTAGATAGAAAAATTCATGATTGCATCAACTCTGTGACATTGTCCAAGGAAAGGCAAGTACATGATAAAACAGAAACTGATTGTATTTCTGGACTCAGAACTGGGTGATGTGCTCCATCTTCCTGGTTTTAGTCAGAACGCCAGCAGCAGCAATCTGGATCAGCTGCAGGATTGATTTTTTTAGTTAGACCTGTTGCAGTAATAAATGTGATTAAAGATAAACACATGGATGAGTTTCTCTAGATCTTGCTGGGACATTAGTCCTCTAATCCTGGAAATGTTCTCCAGGTGACAGAAGGCTGGTTTTATAACTGTCTTTATGTGTTTCTGAAGGTTCAGGTCAGAATAAAGTCCATGAAAAAAATTTCTTATTTGTTATAAAATGCAGGTTAACTGTAATCAATATGATAATTGTAATGTTCTGCATAAATTAAATATTTTCTGTATATCATGCACTCTTGATTTTCACAGATTCAAGCTACTGTGGATAAATGAATCTTACCTAATCAGGTCCAAAAGTTTTCTTAACGATGCTGCCAATTTAGACGTCTAAATGGAGAAAAAAAAAAAAGTTTGTTATTCTTCAAAAGAATAAAAAACAAAACTCAATGTCAACGTTATGGAAACACATTAAATATCAAGAATGGAAAATTTGTTAAGCTTCATAAACAACACCCTTATTATTTTGAAGGAAAACAAAGAATTTTATTCTATTTTTCAGATCAGGAAGAATGCAGGGTTGTCTTACGTGGTTTTCCACTCCAGTGTAATTCATGGGTGGGTAGAGACAGAGGGCGAGATCGTCCACACTACAAAGGAAAACATCAACGCTGAGAGAAATATCTTCATGGGAGTGAACAGTTAAAAAAAAACTTGATGTCAAACGGAGGAAAGTTAAAAAACAATACAAGTCTATTTTGATTTAAATTAGTAATTTAATCATCAGGAGTCTGTTTAGTTAATGTACCATCATCAACTTTTTCCATTTAGTTGCAACTTTTCTCATTTTCTCTGTAAAATCCAGCAGAAACAACAACACCGTCTATTTACCTGCCGCTGATTTCCCGGCTGATGTCGGCCAGATCGTCCAGCTGAGCGACCTTCTGAGGTTCGGCAGCGTCACTGTTGTCCTCGACGGCTGACCTGAGTTTCCTCAGACAGGCTGCAGCTGTTTCAAATACCTCCAGACATGCTGTGATCACCTGCTGGTCCTTCTCTGACAGGGCCATGCGCTGGTTGTTGGGAGGACCGTCTTGGTCAGAGTTGTCGTCCGGGTCGTTAATGAGGCAGTCCTTGAACGGGTCCTCGGGTTCGGTCAAGATCTGTGAATGTGAAGGAGAGAGCAGCTGTTGATTCTCAGCAATAAACCTGGATTATTGTGTAAAAATTAGGTTATTAAATATACAGAAACAACTAAAAGTTCAAATATAAGATTTTCTTTATAAAAAGGACAAAAACAAAGAAAAAAAACAAACTTGCTTGTTAGTGTTTACCTGCTTTATTTTCTCAACGGCATCTTTTACAACTCCGGACTGAGAGGATAGAACGACTAGCAGGGCTTCCTTATTGTCTGTAAAATACACATTTTTCCCAACAATAAACATGTTAAGAACTCTGATGGTTGATCCAGACCCAATCCGGAAATCTAAGGTCTTCTCTTTAGGATTTTCTTTTAACCAAATATCAAAATACTAACACGAATAAAAAAAAATGTGGGTGCAACTCACCCCGAATGAAATACCTTGTAAAAATATGAGTTTAAGGCTGCCGCGTTCACATTGCAGCCTGAAGTGACCCAATTCTCATTTATTTTAAACTTAATGCAACCTGTATCTGATCTTTTCATGACAGTCTGAACAACACAGGTCGGATGTTTTCCTGTGCATGTTTATGCACAGGAATGGAAGTGGAAATAAAAAAAGAAAATTTTACTAATTGATTCAGTAATAAATGGCCACAAATGGCCTTCACTGTAAGTCAAAGGGAAATAAATACTCTTATTCCTACATCATTACATTGGAAAACTTGATTCATACTTGCACATATCTTACTCTCAGATTAAAATATAACTACCGGAAAACTAGAAGCACCAATTCAATCAAAACAATGCTAATGTTAAAGCAGGTGATATAAAAACAAACATTCACAATGTCGAGTAAAAAAGCTGACAATGTGCATTTTGCAGCTGAGTTTTGCTTTATTTGTTTCTGCTTACCTTTTGGTAGCCGAGCAAAGCGATCACAGGCAGACCAAACTCCTCTAGTGGACGTGATCTGCTCCTGGGTCAGGCTGAATGGCAGCAGAGAGAAGAGCAGAAAGAGGGACATGATGAAGCTGCATTCAAATGAGGGAAGAAATCCAACAACTTCCTGTTTTGTTTTCCTGGTAAAAATAATATTTCTAGTGATGGGCTGCTTGCAAACAGAATTCAAACAAGTTGAAAAGGGTCTAAATGCTCACTTTAAAATACTTCTGGTAGTTTATAAATCACTGAACGACTTCGTACCAAAAGTTGTTGTTATGCTAACCTTCTGGTTCTGGTCTGCTATGCATCTCCAGATCCAGAACCAAACATGGAGAAGGAGCATTCAGCTTCTATGCACCACAAATCTGGAACAAACTCTGAAACCCTGAGTTCCTTTAAATCAAGGCTAAATCCCAGCTGTTTAGATCTGACTTGCTACACAAATAAACTTGACTTGACTCAATGTTCTGTGGAAGATATATTCAAAAAGAGGTAAATGAAATCTGTGCTATGGTTGAGTTGCTGTTCCAAAATAGTACATTAGTTTTATGCAGTGGTGGAGAAAGTACTCAAAAAATGTACTTAAGTAAAAGTACAAATACACAGTCAAAAATGTACTCAAGTAAACGTCAAAGTACCACATTAACATTTTACTTAAGTAAAAGTGAAAAAGTACTGGCTTTTAAAAATACTTAAGTATTAAAAGTAAAAGTACTTGCTAAATGCATTACCTAATCGCTAATATCATTAAGTGTACCAATCGTATTTAATTTTAATACATCAGAAATGTGCCATTTTAATGAACACTACCACAGATTAAACATGTTCTTATTGTGTTTATTCTATGTAACAGTTTAGACTTAGATATGTGATTCTGTGGATCATTATTTCAGGGATGGAAACATCTTGTCTCCTGTCCTAACATAACATGAACTTCATTAGTCACATTTATTTAGAAAGAAAGGGGATGTAAAGAAGGTGTTGGCGGGTTGGAGGATATGCAACCAAGGAGCCATGTAGCAGAGTTGTAGTCAAGACCACCGAAACCAAGACCAGCGCCCCGCGCTAAATGACACAATAACATTAAGTTTACCTATCAAAATTGGTTTTCAGATTGATCTGAAAGATCCACATTCCCATAAAAACACCTAGATATTAAATACTTAGAGCTGAAATATATTTAACCAGTATCAATTAAAACTCACTTCATTCTGTTTTGCTTTCATCGCTGTGCTACAATCCGCAGATGTCTCCTGCTATTCCTAGAAAAATAACGCCCTGGGCGGTTGCCCATATTGCCAATGTCAGAAACCACAACTGAAACATCGCAATTAACGTTAAATAACGTTCAACTATGAACACTGTCCAACGGCGCAACAAGTAGCCAAGCAGAAGGAGCATCGTGACTGTTCTCACCCTCCCTCCCACTGCGATGTTTCCCACCATGACAGGAGACGAAATCAATCAATGAGCAATGAGTATGCTGTGTTCATACGTTCAACTTTTACTTATTCAGCGATTAAATAAATGTGTGTGTGTATATATATATATATATATATATATATATATATATATATATATATATATATATATATATATATATATACATACATCTACTGCAGTGTACACAAGAACAAAGAACGTCTCTCTGTGAGGCTTCAGTCAAGATCCGTCCAGAAGAATCGGATCGTTCCTGAATGTCATATCACTGTATTGCAGACATTGGTCACAGCGTTGTCCCATATCTGCGACACCTCAGTCAACACCTCCACACAGTAATTCAGCACATGAGTGACAACTTTTTTTCATCGCAGATGCAACATGTGTCTCTACAGTAGCTTTGTAGCATCACGTCCACAGATCTTACCTTTCTTTAAGCTTTCCTTCCAAGTGACTAAAAGTTGGACGAAGTCCCGCCGTCTGTGAAAGCGAAGCGCTGCTGATTTTACATGTCGTCATATATTATGATTTATGCAGCTATTATATAACTGACGATTAGACAGACATGTTCTCCCGCTCAGAGGAAACCACTGCGCATGTCTGGAGTTCCGCGTGCGAGTAAAGGTGGAGCCGATGGGTGACAACAGACACCAAGTCACGTTATTGCTTGAATTTTATGGCGCCACCTTAAATCCCTGAACTTCACATTTTAACGGTAAAAAAGCTCAACGCGACTTGGATGTAACGAGTAACGCGACAGTTTTGTAGAAATGTAGTGAAGTAGAAAGTACAGATACTTACTGTAAAATGTAGTGGAGTAAAAGTAGAAAGTACCCATTATTAAATCTACTTAAATAAAGTACAGATACACGAAAATTGTACTTAAGTACAGTAACGACGTACTTGTACTTCGTTACTTCCCACCACTGGTTTTATGAAACCTTGAACAATCTGAAATTGTCAAGACGTACAGAGATGTGTCTCAGAAAAGTGGTGATATGCCAAATTCGACAAAGACTAAAATAATATTTTGTCACCCTGATGAAACATGTTGGGAAATTTTTTAAATAGAAGCAAAAATAACAGGATTTCTACAACCTTTGACATTTCTCTGGCCATGAATGGTCAGCTTTTCTGGATGAAGAGAGGACAACTATAGTGCAGAAATAGGTGAACATTCCTCCAATCTGCTGGACTTGATGGATGATATGTTTAGTGTAATTTCATTTGTGAATCCAGTGGAAAAAAAGCAAACAGCCTTAAGAAAACAGCAGCCAGAGATTGTGGAGGCTGACTGCTTTGTAATTCCTCCCATGGTGTTTGTGTGACAGTGATGTGTTCACCTTTGCAGTGGTGAGCTGATTATGACCTCCAGAAGCTGTAAAACGCCGTCCAGGACCTCCACAGTGGCGTCCCTGACCTGTCGCCGTAGTGTCACCCCTGAGGCACAGACAGGACTGAAATACTCAGCCAGACTTACAGTGCAGGCGTAAATATTAATCACTCTTTAGCAGAGGTGGGCAGAGAACCCAAAAAAGGTCATCAGGAAAGAGTAGCACTGTTTCAACATATTGTTACTGAAGTAGAAAACAGCCGTCCAAGAAATTACTCAAGTAATAATAAAAATGTATTTGGTAGAAAGTCTCTTCAAGTACTGATCAAATTATCAATCATTTAATATGTAAAAATGACATATTCAGACAAACTAAAATATGAAGTTATGTGGACATTTTGTCATTTCAAGGTCCAAAATGATAATAATTCATACAAGTATAAAAAAATAATAATTTTTCCAAATAAGTTTTTCAATAAAAACCTTCCAAAACTTTAATAAAAAATGCAGATGTGTGTTTGGTGAAGATTTGGTTAAAACATATTTGTTTTTCATTCAGTGGATAAAAAATCCAGAAATTTTACTCAAGAGGTACTTTATAATAAAATTACTCAAGTACAACATAGTAACACATACCCCTAAAAGTAAATTTTGTTACGACCCAACTCTGCTCTTTTGTAACTCAGATCTAGTTTGTGTTGCTAATAAAACTCAGACTTTATACAGTTTAAGAGTCACCTTGGTTTTTGTGAAGGCGGTCATAAACTTCACTCAGAGCCTGTATGCTGTTCAAAACAGACTCTAACAGCTTTTCTCCATCCTGCAAGACAAGCAAGTTTGTTTTTAGGACACAATAACAAGTTTATATGGTTGTTCAACATGCAGAAAATCAACAGAATTCCTAAAACAAACAACTTAGAACAATTAGATGCTTTTAGATGATGCCTGAATGAATAAGCAGAAATTTTGTGCAGATACGATTATTTGTGTTGAAAATAGCAAACTGACTTGTAAAGATGGCTGAGGGGGTCTAGAGAAGGCCAGGCTCAGTTTAGTCACATCCTGAGACACTCCCTTCACTGCCTGGTCTGAGGAAAGGGAAGAAAAGTTTGGAAACATTTTCAAAGTATTCAATAGAAAAGAAATGCTTTATTGTAATGAACAATAATGTGTGATGATAAAATGTCGTAAATGAGCACTGTTCTGAAACAACTGGCATTGTGTATCTCATCTTACTGTGACAAAAGATGGTCAGTCAGAAGATGGGAGGTCACTTTAAGCTACATGGATCTAGAAAATGTAGATTTGATAAGAAAACTCAACTCAAAGTTTCCCAGATCGTGGAGAGATCTACTGCTCCACCGTGATCACCCGATTCTCCATCTAGAGGAAACAATACAGAAAACACTCTTTCTACTTGATTCTACCTCATAAGAACATTTTTATACATACA
The DNA here is from genome assembly GCF_904066995.2 of Poecilia reticulata. Classification (NCBI taxonomy): domain Eukaryota; kingdom Metazoa; phylum Chordata; class Actinopteri; order Cyprinodontiformes; family Poeciliidae; genus Poecilia; species Poecilia reticulata. The sequence goes on from NC_088834.1 coordinate 3,927,656, forward strand.
TTAGTAGTTGTAGTTGTAGTGATTCAAAATAGTGACAAATTAGTCGTCCTGGACCTTTAGCTATTTCATACTGACAGGAGGAACCACAGAACTCTGTTAGGTTAAAGCTCATCTTCTGAAGTTGGGATATTTTTCCTCCAACGGGTTCCAGAGGAATCACCTCAAACTAGATTTTATTTCAATGTCATTTGTGGATGTTAGCTCCTCATTTTGAACAGTGAAGCTAGAAAGGTTGAAAATGGTTATTGATAGGGATTTTTTGGTATTATCATTTTGTAATGTTAGTCAGGTTAAAGTGTTCTCCTCTTTAAACTGTATGTGTGAACTGACCTAGAAGTCACATCTGCCTGTTATCTTCATGTGAAACAGTTTGACCGAGATTTGAACCGGGCTCAGATCATGGGACAGATGTTAAATTGTTTTACGACCTTTGCTGTGTTTAGGTAAAATGTTTTACAACCTCAGCCGTTTCCTCCGCTGTCTTATCTTGCCTATCCTCCCTCTTTGAAGTTTGATAATAAAAGACAAGCTGTATCCAAAGATTGGCAGAACGCTCTGTGAACAGCTCTGAGAAGCAGTTGACAGAGTCTTCTCCTTTTGCTGCAGAAGCTTTGTCATAAAATTCATATACGTTGTCTGTGGTTCTTTTATGTAGGTTCTAGGAAAATACCTATCAGTTATCATTTTGGAGAAAGTTTCATCAACATCAATATTTCCACTACATAAGGTCATTGGTACCAAATCTACTCTGGCCAAAATCAAAAGCTTCAGTCTTGTAATTGATAACTGTCCCGTTTCTCCCTCCCCTCAGGTAAAGAGTCTGGGTGTCATCCTTGACAGCACCCTGTCTTTCCAGTCTCATATTAATAACATTACCCGCTCGGCTTATTTTCACCTACGCAACATCAACCGCCTCCGCCCCTCCCTTACTCCCCATTCCACTGCCATCCTTGTTCACTGTCTTGTGACATCACGCCTGGACTATTGCAACTCCCTTCTGTTTGGTCTCACCCAGAAATCTCTTCATAAGCTCCAACTGGTCCAGAATTCAGCTGCCCGTATCATTACCAAAACCCCATCCATGCACCACATCACTCCTGTCCTGCAAAGACTCCATTGGCTGCCCACCAAGTTCCGCATAGAATACAAAATTCTTCTGTACACTTTCAAGGGCCTTTACAATCTCTCCCCACCATATCTTTCAAATCTTATTCATATTGCCATTCCCTCTCGCTCCCTCAGATCATCCTCCTCAATCCATTTCACTGTCCCCTCTGCCCGTCTCACCACCATGGGGAGCAGAGCTTTCAGTCGCTCTGCTCCCCAACTATGGAACTCATTACCACCATACCTTAGAAACATAAAGTCATTATCAAATTTTAAAACCGAACTCAAAACACATCTTTTTAGATCTGCCTTTTCCACATGACACAATTGGTTTGCCTGATTTTACATAGTTTTTATATAGATACATTGTTTTGTTTTATTTATTTTTATCTATTTTTAATTGTTACATTTTATTTGTTTCTGTCACAGTTTTTTTTTTTACTATTGTACGGTGTCCTTGAGTGCCAGAAAGGCGCCTTTGAAATAAAATGTATTATTATTATTATTATTATTATTAAAAAAAAGAAATTGTTTGAAAAAGGAAAAGCCTCTCAGACTCTGAGCTCAAAGAGAGATGCCAGAGAGCAATAAAACTATTTTTAAATTAGACAATTTAATTTCACATAATTATCGCGGTAGAAACCATTTGTTTCTTAAATACTTAATGAAACATATTTAACGTGTTTGATGTTTGCTGTAAATGACGTATAATCACAGATGAACGAGGTAATTAGTTCAAGTTTGTCGTTTGTTGAACGCTCAGAAACTTCAGCGGCTGTGATGCGCCACAGCAAAGGGAAACAAAGGTAAAATAACCCGAACAGGTGATCAACTCAAAACCACTCACCTTTTTACTCTCTCTCTCTGTTATTTCAGCACACGCGTTGCCGTGGCAACAGCCTGCACTCCGCAAGCCGAGCAGAGATTACTTTAAAAACATAACATTTAAGCCGTTTTCGCACTGCAAGGAACGGAACAGAACGGCACGGCACAGAATATTGAGGGGAATTCATCGCAAATTAAAAATAATAATAATAAAAATATTAAAAAGAGCACGCTTTACAAAATACTGTAAGAACAGTTTAGTGAGAGCCAGATAGAACCGATCACCGTCTGACTGGAAAACAACCAACGGCTGACTATAAACAAATCAGCTGCTGATTCTAAGCTGCCCCGATTGGAACCACAGCTCTTGTGGTTCCAATCGGTGGAACCGGGTCGGAAGTTGTAATGCAAACACGGTCGGCCCTACTTTGAACCCGTTCCGTGCCTTGCCGTTCCTTGCAGTGCGAAAACGGCTTTAGTCCGTCACGATATTAGGTTTTCAGGCCGGATATTTATTTTTGCGATTATTAATAAGCGCTCCCCTGAACACAGCAGCGGATGATTAGTTCATTTTAAACTCCTGCTCTGCTAGTTATTTTGGTAATGGAAGCGAAACGCACAGAATTGCGCAACACCTTGTAGAAACAACCACAGATTATTATTTTTGTTGGGTCATTAATTTGAACACGTTTTGTTGACTTTTTTTTGTTAAGTTATGAACGTTTTGATAAGCCAGTCAGAGGAGGACGTGCTGCTCTCAGCCTCCTGGCTGCGTTCAGTTTGTCACCTAATGCCGAGATCGACTCAAAACCTTCCGCGGTCGACGTGTTGCAGCCCTGATCTAGCAAAGCACGAACAGTTCAGAAACAATATGAAATGGGGAAAAAGTTATTTATTAACTGATTAAGTCGTGTTTTAGATTGTTGTTGAAAAACTAATCAGTCACGACTGCTCAGTGAACCCGTTGATGTTTCACAGCATACAGCCGCTCCCCTCTCTTGCAGGTACTGCGTACCCCCGCTAAATCTTTTAGGGGTACGCAGTACCTGACCGTACCCGCCTACTTTCATCCCTGAGTAAATATAACTAGTTACTATCTAACTCTGCTCGTTTGTAAATCAGATCTACTTTGTTTTGCAAATAAAAATCAGACTTTATACAGTTTAAGAGTCACCTTGGTTTTTGTGAAGGCGGTCATAAACTTCACTCAGAGCCTGAATGCTGTTCAAAACAGACTCTACCCGATTTTCTCCATCCTGCAAGATAAGCAAGTTTGTTTTTAGGAGACAATAAGTTTATATGGTTGTTCAACATGCAGAAAATCAACAGAATTCCTAAAACTAACAACTTGTAACAATTAGATGCTTTTAGATGATGCCTGAATGAATAAGCAGAATTTTGTGCAGATACGAAAATTTGTGTTGAAAATAGCAAACTGACTTGTAAAGATAGCTGAGGGGGTTTTGAGAAGCCCATGCCAAGCAGCATTGACCCAACCATCATTCCCTGGTCTGAGAAAAAGGGAAGAAAAGTTTGGCAACATTTTCGAAGTATTTAACAGAAAAGAAATGCTTTATTGTAATGAACAATAATGTGTGATGATAAAATGTCGTAAATGAGCACTGTTCTGAAACAACTGGCATTGTATATCTCATCTTATTGTGACAAAAGATGGTCAGTCAGAAGATGGCAGGTCACTTTAAGCTGCATGGGGTCTAGAAAATGTAGATTTGTTGAGAAAACTCAACTGAAAGATTCCCAGAACATGGAGAGATCTACTGCTCCACCGTGATCAACTGATTCTCCATCTAGAGGAAACAATACAGAGAACACTCTTTCTACTTGATTCTACCTCATAAGAACATGTTTCTGTACTAAGCATCAAACACATAATAAAATAGAAGCAGAGACAGGCCCACCTATACAAGTTAAATTGTTTTTGATTTTTTTTTTTTTACATATTCACCAATCTAATATTTTTAATTACCAGCAAACTCAGCAGCTACAAATTTTTAAAATAAAAATCAAGGTATTTTGATCCGTTTAGTTTTAGTTTTTTCTTTTTTCAAAGTGGATTTTTAGGAGCTGTTTGGCACACTTCATGTAAACCTCTTGTCAAAGATGAATTTGGCTGATGATCGTAAATAGTCATTTAGGAAATGGCATTTTCACCTAATATTTCACTACCTTGAACATCTTTAATTTGCTGTAGCTTAAAAACTACAGTACAATAAAATGCAAAAACAGTGCTAAAATTGACTTTATTGAACTTTCACAAATGAAAAAAAAGGTTTTGCAAATCAGAAACTGGGTTTTCAATATTCTGCTATCAGCATATGAAAGGCCAGGTTTAAGAGTATAAAGGTGCGTTCACACCAAATGTGTTTCACGTCTGGTTTACATTCAAAGCCGATTTTCGAAATTAGATTTTGAATGTAAACCAGACACGCATGACGCGAGAAACCCGTTTGGGGTGAATGCACCATTAGTAGTTGTAGTTTTTAAAATTAAAGAGGTTCAATGTAGTGAAAAATTAGTTAGACCTTTAGCTATTTCCAGAATCGGAAATTAATCTCTGCTTTATGACAGTAATTTAAACAGACGGCAGATACAATTTCTTAATTTACATAACTTAAAACTGCAAAACCAAAAATGTATATTGTTTTCGTTTAAAATGAAAGGCAGTTAATCACGATAATGACATGCCATACATATGTTTTTGTATGTTCTGCTAGATCGGAACTATTAAATATTAAAACAACAACGTTGGGGTAAATAAAACAGTTGACGTGAATATACTAATAGCAGAGAAGAAAACAAACAACAGGAAAACGGATTTTAAGAGACACTCCAGGCGTCTTTAAGTTAGCTGAAAATTAGCATCAATTGCTGCTATTGTTTTTTGTTTTGTTTATTCCAACATTATTGTGTTCAGTGGTTACTATTTGGTTTTTGTTGCAGTTGCAACATAGTCTGTTTTTTTTCCTAGTGCTGTTGAAGCTTGGCTTCAAACTAGAATCTATTACTTGTTTAAAGTTAAACATGCTGTAAGTAATAATTTATATATGTGTTGCTAAAATTACTGTTAAAATATATATTTTTTAAAAGTTACTCAAATAAATGTAATTGAGTTAATGTAACTAATTTATTTAACTCTGCTCTTTTGTAACTCAGATCTATGTTGTGTTGCTAATAAAAATCAGACTTCATACAGTTTAAGAGTCACCTTGGCTTTTGTGAAGGCGGTCATAAACTTCACTCAGAGCCTGTATGCTGTTCAAAACAGACTCTAACTGATTTTTTCCATCCTGCAAGACAAGTAAGTTGGTTTTCAGTACACAATAACAAGTTTATATGGTTGTTCAACATCCATAAAATCAACAGAATTCCTAATACAAACAACTTAGAACAATTAGATGCTTTTAGATGATGCCTGAATGAATAAGCAGAATTTTGTGTACAGATACGATTATTTGTGTTGAAAATAGCAAACTGACTTGTAAAGATGGCTGAGGGGGTTTTGAGGAGGCCAGGTTCAGCTTAGTCACATCCTCAGATATTGCCTCCAGTGCCTGGTCTGAGGAACAGGGACGAAAGGTTTGGAAACATTTTCAAAGTATTCAATAGAAAAGAAATGCTTTATTGTAATGAGCAATAATATGTGATGATAAAATGTCGTAAATGAGCACTGTTCTGAAACAACTGGCATTGTGTATCTCATCTTATTGTGACAAAAGATGGTCAGTCAGAAGATAGGAGGTCACTTTAAGCTACATGGGGTCTAGAAAATGTAGATTTGATAAGAAAACTCAACTCAAAATTTCCCAGATCGTGGAGAGATCTACTGCTAAATCCTGTTCATCTGATTCTCCATCTAGAGGAAACAATACAGAAAACACTCTTTCTACTTGATTCTACCTCATCAGAACATGTTTCAGTACTAAGCATCAAACACATAATAAATAGAAGCAGAGACAGGCCCACCTATACAAGTTAAATTGTTTTTTATTTTTTACATATTCACCAATCTAATACTTTTATTTACCAGCAAACTCAGCAGCTACAATTTTTTTTACTGATGAAGACTTAAAAAACAAATCAATGTATTTTTATCTGTTTTGTTGTTTTTTCTTTTTTCAAAGTGGATTTTTAGGAGCTGTTTGGCACACTCCATGTAAACCTCTTGTCAAAGATGAATTTGGCTGATGATCGTAAATAGTCATTTAGGAAATGGCATTTTCACCTAATATTTCACTACTTTGAACATCTTTAATTTGCTGTAGCTTAAAAACTACAGCAACTACAGCACAGTGTGACGCTTTCATTCTGTTTTGCAATAAAATGCAAAAACAGTGCTAAAATTGACTTTATTGAACTTTCACAAATTATATAAATGTTTTGCAAATCACAAACTGGGTTTTCAATATTCTGCTATCAGTATAAGAAAGGCCAGGTTTTAAGAGAATAAATATAAATAGTTGTATAAATATAAATATAACTGAGTAAATATAACTAGTTACTATCTAATTCTGCTCTTTTGTAACTCAGATCTAGTTTGTGTTGCTAATAAAACTCAGACTTTATACAGTTTAAGAGTCACCTTGGCTTTTGTGAAGGCGGTCATAAACTTCACTCAGAGCCTGTATGCTGTTCAAAACAGACTCTACCAGCTTTTCTCCATCCTGCAAGACAAGCAACTTTGTTTTTAGGACACAATAACAAGTTTATATGGTTGTTCAACATGCAGAAAATCAACAGAATTCCTAAAATAAATAACTTAGAACAATTAGATGCTTTTAGATGATGCCTGAATGAATAAGCAGAATTTTGTGTAGATACGATTATTTGTGTTGAAAATAGCAAACTGACTTGTAAAGATGGCTGAGGGGGTTTTGAGGAGGCCAGGTTCAGCTTAGTCACATCCTCAGACATTGCCTCCACTGCCTGGTCTGAGGAAAAGGGAAGAAAAGTTTAGAAACATTTTCAAAGTATTCAATAGAAAAGAAATGCTTTATTGTAATGAGCAATAATGTGTGATGATAAAATGTCGTAAATGAGCACTGTTTTGAAACAACTTGCATTCTATATCTCATCTTATTTTGACAAAAGATGGTCAGTCAGAAGATGGGAGGTCACTTTAAGCTACATGGGGTCTAGAAAATGTAGATTTGTTGAGAAAACTCAACTGAAAGATTCCCAGAAGAAGGAGCAATCGAATACTCCACCCTGTTCACCTGATTCTCCATCTAAAGCAGGGGTGTCTAAAGTCGTTCCTCGAGGGCCGGCATCCTGCATGTTTTAGTTCTCTCGCTGGTTTAGCACACCTGTATCAAATGATGACTCATTAGAGGCCTAACAGGAACACTGACATGCTGAAAAGATTGTTACTACCACCAGGGAGAGAACTAAAATGTGTAGGATGCCAGCCCTCGAGGACCAACTTTGGACACCCCTGATCTAAAGGAAAAAATACAGAAAACACTCTTTCTACTTGATTCTACCTCATCAGAACATGTTTCAGTACTAAGCATCAAACACATAATAAAATAGAAGCAGAGACAGGCCCACCTATACAAGTTAAATTGTTTTTGATATTTTACATATTCACCAATCTAATACTTTTATTTACCAGCAAACTCAGCAGCTACAAATTTTTACTGATGAAAACTTAAAATAAAACATCAAAGTATTTTTATCTTTTTAGTCGTTGTTTTTTCTTTTTTCAAAGTGGATTTTTAGGAGCTGTTTGGCACACTTCATGTAAACCTCTTGTCAAAGATGAATTTGGCTGATGATCGTAAATAGTCATTTAGGAAATGGCATTTTCACCTAATTTTTCACTACCTTGAACATCTTTAATTTTCTGTAGTTTAAAAACTACAGTAGAATAAAATGCAAAAACAGTGCTAAAATTTACTTTATTGAACTTTCACAAATTATATAAAGGTTTTGCAAATCACAAACCGGGTTTTCAATATTCTATCAGTATATAATAAGAAAGGCCAAGTTTTAAGAGAATAAAGGTGCGTTCAAACCAAAAGTGTTTCATGTCTGCTTTACATTCAAAGTTGATTTTCGAAATTAGATTTTGAATGTAAACCAGACACGCATAACACGAGAAACGTGTTTGGGGTGAATGCACCATTAGTTGTTCCCTGTAAATTCAATACTGAGAAAATATATTCCAAATATTGATCCTCTCTGTTCCTTTTGTCACATTGAACAAGAAACATTAACCCACCTTTTTTGGGAATGCTCGTTTAGCAAAACCTTTTGGTGTGATTTTAATGTTTTCTTTAGTTGGATATGTAATGTACTTATTGCTTTAAATGTTAAACATGTTTTATTTGGTATGTCCATTAACACTATATCTGGGAAAGAATACATTATACATTTTCTTATTCTGTTGGCTGAGTTCCACATACATGCCTGTAAATTTGCTAAAAACAAACCCAACCTCACTGCCTTTAGAGCTTATGTAAGATGTTTTTTAGAATCTTTAAAAATATGCACCAACTCCAAAGCTATGAAACTTATAAACTTGAGTGATATTTGATTTGTAATTTTCTTTTTTTCTTTTCTCCTGAAATCTATGGATTTGTTACCCCAGCACCTCGAGCACGTCTATGTATGCAATTGTATATTGTTTGTTTGAAAATAAAGTAAAAAAAAAAACATTAGTAGTTGTAGTTGTAGAGATTCAAAATAGTTAAAAATTTGTTGGCCTGGACCTTTAGCTATTTCCAGAATCGGAAATGAATCTTTGCTTTATGACAGTAATTTAAACAGAAGGCAGATAAAATTTCTTAATTTACATAACTTAAAACTGCAAAACCAAAAATGTATCTTGTCTTCGTTTAAAATGAAAGGCAGTTAATCACGATAATGACATGCCATACATATGTTTTTGTATGTTCTGCTAGATCGGAACTATAAAATATGAAAACAACAACGTTGGGGTAAATAAAGTTGACGTGAATATACTAATAGCAGAGAAGTAAACAAACAACAGGAAAACGGATTTTAAGAGACACTCCATGCGGCTTTAAACGTTAGCTGAAAATTAGCATCAATTGCTGTTATTGTTTTTTGTTTTGTTTGCTTTTTTCAATACCTCCGCAACAAATAACTTGTCATATTTACCTCTTACTCTGTCTCTGATACACTGGATGGAGTTTAGTGCTTTTTCTAGAGGCACAGCCAAAGTTCCCTCACAATTTTCAGGATTCATTATGCCGAAATGACATTAGCAACACAACTACTGTGCAAATGGCAGAGTTTCCGTTTCCAAGGCAACACGACAACAGGAAGGTGATTATCCTGGTCCTAGGACACTTCCTGTTTTTGTGAGCCCACGCAAGTAAAAGGAAAAATGTCTCTCTTTTCAACATCCTTGGTTAATTTGCCAGCATTTTCTTTCGCTGATGCGAAGGAAGTCACAGCGGCGAATTCGCGCAGCAATAAACTTAATAAGTTCTTCCATGAAGAATTCATCCACAGCTATCAAGGTAAGAAAGACCTAGCTTAGCGAGCTAACCGCTGGTTATGAAATACAAGTACATAAACATCGTAATAAAGAAGCCTAATTTAGTGTGCTAAATTATTAAATTATTATTTTAAATTATACTTTTAAATTATATTTTCACATTCTGAAATTAATTTGCCTTTACAATTGGAGAAAAACAGCATGCTAGATGTGAGTTATGAAATGCTAGATGACGCTGGATGTTCAAATTGTGCTTTACTTCTGCATGCCTAGTGTCAAATATTGGGACAGGTAGTTGTCAGAGCTAGATGCCTCAGATCCATAAAGAAAAATGAGGAACCGCACAATCTGCAGGTTTAAAACAGCCAGAAAGCCAGTTGGCTCATATTCAATAGTTCATGTTCATATTGGACAGCTGAAGAATTTTCCCATACGACTTCTGGACTACCCAGAGCTTATTCTAACATTATTGTGTTCAGTGGTTACTATTTGGTTTCTGTTGTAGTTGCAACATAGTCTATTTTTTTTCTTGTGCTGTTGAAGCTTGGCTTCAAACTAGAATCTATTACTTGTTTAAAGTTAAACATGCTATAAGTATTAATATATATATATGTATTGCTAAAATTACCCCTAAAATATATAGATTTTAAAGTTACTCAAATAAATGTAATTGAGTTAATGTAACTAATTTATTTAACTCTGCTCTTTTGTAACTCAGATCTACTTTGTTTTGCAAATAAACATCAGACTTCATACAGTTTAAGAGTCACCTTGGCTTTTGTGAAGGCGGTCATAAACTTCACTCAGAGCCTGTATGCTGTTCAAAACAGACTCTAACTGATTTTTTCCATCCTGCAAGACAAGTAAGTTGGTTTTCAGTACACAATAACAAGGTTATATGGTTGTTCAACATCCATAAAATCAACAGAATTCCTAAAATAAATAACTTAGAACAATTAGATGCTTTTAGATGATGCCTGAATGAATAAGCAGAATTTTGTGTAGATACGATTATTTGTGTTGAAAATAGCAAACTGACTTGTAAAGATGGCTGAGGGGGTTTTGAGGAGGCCAGGTTCAGCTTAGTCACATCCTCAGATATTGCCTCCAGTGTCTGGTCTGAGGAACAGGGACGAAAAGTTTGGAAACATTTTCAAAGTATTCAATAGAAAAGAAATGCTTTATTGTAATGAGCAATAATGTGTGATGATAAAATGTCATAAATGAGCACTGTTCTGAAACATCTGGCATTGTGTATCTCATCTTATTGTGTCAAAAGATGGTCAGTCAGAAGATGGGAGGTCACTTTAAGCTACATGGGGTCTAGAAAATATAGATTTGATAAGAAAACTCAACTCAAGGTTTCAAAGATCGTGGAGAGATCTACTGCTAAATCCTGTTCATCTGATTCTCCATCTAGAGGAAACAATACAGAAAACACTCTTTCTACTTGATTCTACCTCATAAGAACATGTTTCAGTACTAAGCATCAAACACATAATAAATAGAAGCAGAGACAGGCCCACCTATACAAGTTAAATTGTTTTTGATATTTTACATATTCACCAATCTAATACTTTTATTTACCAGCAAACTCAGCAGCTACAATTTTTTTTACTGATGAAGACTTAAAATAAAACATCAAAGTATTTTTATCTTTTTAGTTGTTGTTTTTTCTTTTTTCAAAGTGGATGATTTTTAGGAGCTGTTTGGCACACTTCATGTAAACCTCTTGTCAAAGATGAATTTGGCTGATGATCGTAAATAGTCATTTAGGAAATGGCATTTTCACCTAATATTTCACTACTTTGAACATCTTTAATTTGCTGTAGCTTAAAAACTACAGTACAATAAAATGCAAAAACAGTGCTAAAATTGACTATTGAACTTTCACAGATTATATAAAGGTTTTGCAAATCAGAAACTGGGTTTTCAATATTCTGCTATCAGCATAAGAAAGGCCAGGTTTAAGAGTATAAAGATGCGTTCACACCAAACGCGTTTCGCATCTGGTTTACATTCAAAGCCGATTTTCGAAATTAGATTTTGAATGTAAACCAGACACGCATGACGCGAGAAACGCGTTTGGGGTGAATGCACCATTAGTAGTTGTAGTTGTAGAGATTCAAAATAGTTAAAAATTAGTTGGCCTCGACCTTTAGCTATTTCCAGAATCGATCATCTGGGTTTTATGACAGTAATTTAAACAGAAGGCAGATAAAATTTCTTAATTTACATAACTTAAAACTGCAAAACCAAAAATGTATGTTGTCTTCGTTTAAAATGAAAGGCAGTTAATCACGATAATGACATGCCATACATATGTTTTTGTATGTTCTGCTAGATCGGAACTATAAAATATGAAAACAACAACGTTGGGGTAAATAAAGTTGACGTGAATATACTAATAGCAGAGAAGTAAACAAACAACAGGAAAACGGATTTTAAGAGACACTCCATGCGGCTTTAAACGTTAGCTGAAAATTAGCATCAATTGCTGTTATTGTTTTTTGTTTTGTTTGCTTTTTTCATTACCTCCACAACAAATAACTTGTCATATTTACCTCTTACTCTGTCTCTGATACACTGGATGGAGTTTAGTGCTTTTTCTAGAGGCACAGACAAAGTTTCCTCACAATTTTCAGGATTCATTATGCCGAAATGACATTAGCAACACAACTGTTATGTAACTGGCGCAGAGCTTCCGTTTCCAAGGCAACACGACAACCGGAAGGTGATTAGCCTGGTCCTAGGACACTTCCTGTTTTTGTGAGCCCACGCAAGTAAAAGAAAAAATGTCTCTCTTTTCAACATCCTTGGTTAATTTGCCAGCATTTTCTTGCGCTGTTGCGAAGAAAGTCACAGCGGCGAATTCGCGCAGCAATAAACTTAATAAGTTCTTCCATGAAGAATTCATACACAGCTATCAAGGTAAGAAAGACCTAGCTTAGCGAGCTAACCGCTGGTTATGAAATACAAGTACATAAACATCGTAATAAAGAAGCCTAATTTAGTGTGCTAAATTATTTGCAATACTTGAGACAAACATGTCTCAAGTATTTTAAATTCTACTTTTAAATTATATTTTCACATTCTAAAATTAGTTTATGAATTCTGTACAGCACGTCGGTGCAGTTAATATCTGTTTCTAAGGTGATTTATAAATAAAATTGACATTGACATTGGATGTGTCTTTTTATTGGGTGTATTTAAACTTCTGGTGGAGTGTGGATCTTGGTGGGAAATAATAAACACTGCGTCTAATTTAAATTAGACTTTGTTTCAAGTAAATATCAAATTAATTTTTTTTAATCAAAACATTTACGGAATGAAAACAGCAACAGATTCTCCTTATGGATGTAGAAAATATAACTTCATACCTCATTTGAGTTTCTTTTGAAGAGAGTCATTTCAGGGAAAACTTCATACATACTTATGAAATTAATATCTTAAATATTTTATGGGAGTGGACTAGAAAGCCATTTGGTTCTTATTTTCTTTAGAGATATCATTATGATTTTTAAAAAATGTTTTCTTCTCAAGGAAGAGGGGAAGAAAATTGATGTCAAAGTTGTTGCAGTATACCCATTTTCCCTTTTGTGCACCACACAGGTCCGTTTATCAGTTTCAGGACCTGATTAAAACCCCAGTGTCGTTACCTTGAGAAATAATGAGCTTTGGTTAAATATAAATGTTACAGGTCATACAGAGTGAATTTTACCGTCCAGCGCTGGGGTCCACTCAGCTCACCTTAAGGGTGACACAGAGTGAAGCAAAGATTGTAGAGCGAGTTCTGCTTTATTTTATCTCTTTCTGCTCCCTCTCTAAGGTGTCGGCCTGACTTAACCAGTTTTTATTCACCTGTGGTTGTCGCCAGTATTAAATGTTATGGTTATGTAATTGTGCAGCCGTGTGCGTGTGAGCAGATAAAACAGATAGAGAAAAGACAAAGAGTCATTTTGTCCAAAACAGAGTTTTTTTTGTTGTAAGTTTGATTTTTTTATTAAATCTATAACTTTTACATCTTCTGCTTGCTGTAATTGGGTCCACATTTTACCTACACACATGATGACAAACGGTGGTAATGCTTTGGACTTTAAAGCCACTCTGTCCATCATGGTCAGTTTGGAATGAATATATGTAATGTAAACATCTGAATAGAAATAAAAAAATATATATTTTTTAAGAACCACAATAAAGCCTAACTTTGCTACAAATTAAAATGGTAATAATGGACTTTTTTCCTTAAATCTTCAAGTTAAGAACTAAAATATAAGAAGGTTTTTACAGCCAAAATATTTGTTGGGAATGGTGCTTATTGTAGTTTTATAGTCAGAGTAATTATATCAATAAATACCTGTCAAAATATTGCCTCTGATGCATGGCATATGCTTTAGAGAACAGGTGATTGTGGTGATTGTTTCGTTAACCACTAATGCATCGGCCAACCAGGAACTCTTCCATGAACTTTAGAGGAAAGACCAAGCCACACGCTGGGCAGCGTTTAAACTTTGGGTAAAACATCAAGTCTTTTCAAGTAAACAGGTCCAAGTCCAATTCAAGTCCCAAGTTACTGGTGCAAAACTCAAAGTCAAGTGTCTGAAAATTTTTTCAAGTCAAGTCTAAAGTCTCAATATTATTGACGTTATGGGCAACCCAGTCAACGTGGCAGAGATTGGTGTGCGTCCTGTGATTGGACAGATCGTAGTCCATCCTGTTACTGGACAGATCGGTGTCCGTCCTGTTACTGGACAGATCGGTGTCCATCCTGTTACTGGACAGATCGGTGTCCATCCTGTTACTGGACAGATCGGTGTCTGTCCTGTTACTGAAGAGATCGGTGTCTGTCCTGTGATTGGACAGATCGGTGTCCGTCCTGTTACTGGGCAGGTCGGTGTCTGTCCTGTTACTGGACAGATTGGTGTCTGTCCTGTTACTGGACAGATTGGTGTCCGTCTTGTTACTGAACAGATCGGTGTCCATCCTGTTACTGGACAGATTGGTGTCTGTCCTGTGATTGGACAGATTGGTGTCTGTCCTGTTACTGAACAGATCGCTGTCCATCCTGTGATTGGGCAGATTGGTGTCCGTCCTGTTACTGGACAGATCGGTGTCTGTCCTGTGATTGGACAGATCGGTGTCCGTCCTGTTACTGGACAGATCGGTGTCCGTCCTGTTACTGGACAGATCGGTCTCTGTCCTGTTACTGAAGAGATCGGTGTCTGTCCTGTGATTGGACAGATCGGTGTCCGTCCTGTTACTGGGCAGGTCGGTGTCTGTCCTGTTACTGGACAGATTGGTGTCCGTCTTGTTACTGAACAGATCGGTGTCCATCCTGTTATTGGACAGATTGGTGTCTGTCCTGTGATTGGACAGATTGGTGTCTGTCCTGTTACTGAACAGATCAGTGTCCATCCTGTGATTGGGCAGATCGGTGTCCGTCCTGTTACTGGACAGATCGGTGTCTGTCCTCTGATTGGACAGATCGGTGTCTGTCCTGTTACTGGACAGATCGGTGTCTGTCCTGTGATTGGACAGATCGGTGTCCGTCCTGTTACTGGACAGATTGGTGTCCGTCCTGTTACTGGACAGATTGGTGTCTGTCCTGTTACTGAACAGATCGGTGTCCATCCTGTGATTGGACAGATCGGTGTCCGTCCTGTTACTGGACAGATTGGTGTCTGTCCTGTTACTGGACAGATTGGTGTCCGTCTTGTTACTGAACAGATTGGTGTCCGTCCTGTTACTGGACAGATCGCTGTCTGTCTTGTGATTGGACAGATTGGTGTCTGTCCTCTGATTGGTGGCTTTCTTTCCAGCAGGAAGTTGTGAACAGAGTTTAAAAGCTGCTGCAGGACTGCAGACATTCACAGGAAGCTGGACCAGCAATGGCTCTGCTGAAGGTTCTGCTGCTGCTGTTGGGACTGGGTGAGCCAGACACACTGGACACATACAATGGACAGACTGGAGACACTGGACACAATGGACAAACTGGAGACACTGGACACACGTTCACTGGCTCTGATTGCTAAATCATGGTCATCTGTGTTTTATTTGATTTTTTTCATTATATGTTGGCTCCTTATTTTTAGTGTGTGGATTTAATTAGCTAAAAACAGAAACTTTCTTCTCCTCTTCTCCAGGTGTTGCAGTGAGCTCAGTGTCTGTGCAGAAGAGAGTCGTTGGAGGCCAGAACTGTAAAGACGATGAGCGTCAGTATCATGTGTATATCAATGCATATAATAAAACAGAAGACATTTTCTGCGGTGGATCTCTGATCACTGATCAGTGGGTTCTGACTGCAGCTCACTGCTGGAACTCAGATCCAGGATGGTGAGTCAGGAAAGGTTTTACTGAAATAACCAATAACTCTGATTGTTTCTGTAATAATTGTGATTTATTTGCCTAGGTTTTTAGCGCATGTGTAGGAATTCATCCTAAAAGTGCTGAAGAGAGGATTTTTCCAATCAATCGCCTTGAGATTTATAGAGACAGCAACGGTCGTGAACATGATATCATGCTTGTGAAGCTGCCAGTTAAGATAATAAAAATCCAACCAATCAAACTACCTGACTGTCCAGATACTCTCCTACTGTAAGTTTTATCTTCTCAAATTTCAGAACTTGGTTGTTGATCTGCAAGATGAGGCAAAGTTCATGAAGGAATGTTCTGGTCTCCCAGTTAGTTGTATTTCTCAATGTGACTTATTTTTATGCCCGAGCAGCAAAGCGCTGCAAAGGCCTGTGGTATTTGAAGAAATGCTTTTTCTTCTTTTCAGCCCAAAATCGCTAATTTGGGGGAATAAATGTATTCAAAAAGTCACCAAACTTTGTCGAAAATTGTTCCCTGCGTGAAATAACACAATTTCAATAGAATCTCAAGTGAGCGTGGCCGAACTGCTCTGCAGCGCCCCCCCCCCCAACGTGAAATAGAACAAACTGTAGGTCATAGAGATCTGAAATTCGGTACATAGATATTTGCCCCCCAAATCAAGAAAAAAAGTCTCTTGTAGGTATCCCCTAAAATGCAAAGGGAGGTGGCCATTTTGGGTCAAAGGGCAAATTTTGACCATTTTTCACTTTTACTCAAGTCAAACTTGAACAAACTTCTCCTAGGGATTTTGACCTATCGGCTTCATTCTTGGTCAGGATGCAGATAAGTGGCAGGGCTTTAAAAGTTATGAAAGTCGTGAGTTTTCGAGCATATTTAGGGGGCGTGGCCACTCAGCGAATTTGGCGTACTCGCCAAAGCAAACGAAATGATACAACTTTCACATAAAAAGGTCAATTGGCACCAAACTTGGCACGATGGATCCTGGTTGGATGCCCGGCAATCCTATGTTGTCATAGTATGATATCATCTAAGCCACGCCCCTTCAGAACAAGAAGTGAATTTTTTTACTTGGAAAGCTCCTCCTGTGGCTGTCTTGATCTAATCAAGGTGATCTTGTGTCAGATGACAGATAAGTTAGTCTCACTTGCTTTAAAGTGCCAAGCATTTTGGGTGGAGGGTGTGGCCATAACAGTGAGGCAAAGTGGCAGGTGAAGCCGTTTCCATACTTTTGGTTCTAAATTTGACATATTTTAGCCGAGCTGCATGCTGTGATCGATTCTTGTCCAACCCACAACAAGAATGCAGTCCAGTATTTGGTGGGCGTGGCCTAATTCTTCCACAACACCCCCTAGAATATTTAAAAAAATCATCCCCATGCCATGCTTTAACACAGAATGAAACTTGGTACATGTGTATCTTGTCAGGACCTACAAAAAATTCTCTTGGAGCCATGGTCCAAACCCAACAGGAAGTCGGCCATTTTGGATCAATTAGTTTTGTTTTTCTTCTGTTTCAGCGGCACCAAGGTTCAGATTGCAGGTTATGGACCATCAAGAGTTGGCTGTTTTAACAAAAGAAGTGAGCTGAATGTTCATGTTTCTCATTGTTTTGTTATTACCTCAAAATGATTCAGATTATTTAAATCAGTTTTTAGTCTCTGCTGAAACTGAACTTAGCAAGCTTGTTAAAGTTTCGATAATCAAAAGTTCTCTGATTTAAACTGCTGAAAGCTGAAATTTTAAGTTCTGAGAAAACAGTGATCTTAGTCTGAAAATTTGAACAAGCACACATTACAGGCCCCTCCCCTGTAAAGTGAGCAGGGTGTACAAGAGCATTGATTGCTAGCGCTAAGATCCTCCTCTTGGCTCTGATTAGTTGTTTTTGACCTAGAGTGGTGCGGAGGAGATCAATCTTTTCATAGATTATCTGTCTCATATTTACTATGAGGACATAGTGATATTTTTGATAAAAATGTAAAAAATTAATTTTATAAAAGTAACATACTACAGTTTAATAGCCACAGACAACAAGGTGATATCCTGAGCAAATTGTGTCAACACTTAAACAGACCTTGCTTTTCTTCCACAGTCCCACATAGTCCAGATGATCTTCAGTGTGCAGAGTTTAAGATTGATAAACACGAAAGGCTGGAAAAGATAATTGCAAAATGTAAGTTCTTTGACTACACTTTCCAGGAGTGGTACAGTGTGGAAAGCTCTAGGAAGGACACATCTTTCGTACGTCAACCTTTAAACCATTTTCTGCACAAAAACTTGACGTCTTGTTTTACTGGATAAATCACAGCAGCATAACAACTGAAAGCTGTGTGTTTGTGACAGGGCGACTCTGGTGGAGGATGGGTGTTCAGGAACAGGCTGTATGGCGTTCAGGCCTTCATTGGAGAAAAGAAGTTTGCATACAGAGCACCAAGTGGTTTCATGGACGTTTGTGCCTACAAGAAGTGGAAAGATGACACAATTAATTAACCAAAAAACCTAGGCTGTGGGTAAATGTTTCCATCCATCCATCTATCCATCTATCTATCTATCTATTTATTTATTTATTTATTTATTTATTTTCTGTCCTTGTCCCTTAATGGGGTCGGGAGGGTTGCTGGTGCCTCTCCAGCTAGCGTTCCGGGCGAGAGGCGGGGTCACCCTGGATAGGTCGCCAGTCTGTCGCAGGGCGCTAAATGTTTCCAGCATCATAAAATCACAAAGTTCAAGTTAATCTTCAAATTTCAGTTTTACGTTGATTCATTTTCTGATTTACAGTTGAATTATTTGGGAATTGAAGTTATTGTGTACAAGCTGATCTGTGATAATATCTTATTTCTCAATAAGTAAAGCTGCTGTTTGTAATAATCGGTAGTAATATCCACTGTCACATGGCTAGACAATAAATGTCTGTTATCTGATCAGATTGTCTCTCTTGTGCTTATTTCCGATTATTAGTAAAAAAAAAAAAAAAGAAGTATTTTTCGAACTGTAAGCCGCTACTTTTTCCCACACTTTGAACCATGCAGCTTATAACCCGGTGCGGCTTTTCTGTTGATTTCTCTTCCACCACCAGGGGGCTCTATAGCAGGAAGTGAATCATTGGAAGTAAAAATTGGAAATCAAATAAAGCGCTGATTTTCATTTAGAACAAGCACATGCAAGCAGCAGGCACGACTGAGAAATTTCTTCAAACTCATACCCCTCATCATGGAAACAATACGAAGTAGTTCATATGATGCAGCTTTTAAGTTGGTATATCTTATACCCCTTATGTGTTTTTTTTTTTTTTTGTTCAGAAAGGTTGGTATCCTGATCTGTGAAAAGATGAATGTTGGTGACAGAATAACTTTGAAATGAAAAGCATGAGAGAAGCAGAATGTTTAATAGGTTTAAGCTCCGCCCCAAACCTGTTCTACCTGAACTAAAACAGGAAACAGTTTGTGATCGTTGTTTCCGGCAGAGAGACTCCCAGACGATCAGAT
Organism: Poecilia reticulata; assembly: GCF_904066995.2. Classification (NCBI taxonomy): domain Eukaryota; kingdom Metazoa; phylum Chordata; class Actinopteri; order Cyprinodontiformes; family Poeciliidae; genus Poecilia; species Poecilia reticulata. The sequence continues at coordinate 3,946,888 of NC_088834.1, forward strand.
TCACCTTCAGACCAAACTAGCAGCTTCCTCTGAGTGAGTCCAGCTGCAGGAGAGAAAAGTGGAAACCTCCAACTCTGCTGCTTCAAGCTGCTCACACTGAAGGTGAGTTGGACCAAAACACTCAGAGACACTTTGAGGGAAGTTAGTAGAGGAGGGAGGGAGCCGAGACTGACTGGACCTTCTGTGTTTTCAGTTTCGTTTAGAGACGAAATGGCTTCCAAGTTAGAGGAGGATCTCTGCTGTCCGGTCTGTAAGGACGTGTTTAAGGATCCATTTGTTCTATCATGTAGCCACAGCTTCTGTAATGAATGCTTGAAGAGCTGGTGGAGAGCGAAACCATCAAGAGAGTGTCCAGTTTGTAAGAGGAGATCATCAAGGTCTGATCCACCTTTAAATCTGGTTCTGAAGAACCTGTGTGAGTCTTTCTTACAGCAGAGAGATCAGAGAGTTTCAGAGGATCTCTGCTCTCTGCACTCTGAGAAACTCAAACTTTACTGTCTGGACCATCAGCAGCCAGTGTGTCTCGTCTACAGAGATTCAGAAAAACACATCAACCACAGTTTCAGACCCATCGATGAAGCTGCTCAGGATCACAGAGAGAATCTGAAATCATCTCTGGAACCTTTAAAGAAGAATCTGAAGCTCAGGAAGAAAGTTAAGAAGAAGTTTGATCAGACAGCAGAACACCTGAAGGTCCAGGCCCGACACACAGAGAGGCAGATTAAGGAGCAGTTCAAGAAGCTTCATCAGTTTCTAGCAGAGGAAGAGGAGGCCAGGCTGGCTGCACTGAGGGAGGAAGAGGAGCAGAAGAGAGGGATGATGAAGGAGAAGATGGAGGCTCTGAGCAGAGAGATAGCAGCTCTTTCAGACACAGTCAGAGCCACAGAGGAGGAGCTGAGAGCTGCAGACGTCTCATTCCTGCACAACTACAAGGCTGCAGTGGAAAGAGTCCAGCGCTGCCCCCTGCTGGAGGATCCACAGCTGCCCTCAGGAGCTCTGATAGACCAGGCCAAACATCTGGGCAACCTGGCCTTCAACATCTGGAGCAACATGAAGGATATGGTGACCTACACTCCCCTGGTTCTGGACCCAAACACTGCTGGGTCAAAGGTCATCCTGTCTGAAGATCTGACCAGTTTGACTTTCAGAGAGAAACAGCAGCTTCCTAATAATCCAGAGAGATTCAGTTCATGCTGGTCCGTTCTGAGCTCTGAGGGTTTTAACTCAGGGGACCACAGCTGGGATGTTGATGTTGGAGACAGTGAAGACTGGGAACTTGGTGTGATAGAAGAGTCTGTCCAGAGGAAGGGAAAGCTAGAGTCTGGATTTTTATTTATATTGTTCATTGATGGTAAATATGCAGCATATTCTCCACCAGCTTCTCCCACGTTTCTTTCAGTCCAGAAGAAACTCCAGAGGATCAGAGTGAATCTGGACTGGGACGGAGGAAAGCTGTCGTTCTCTGATCTGGATACTAACACACACATACACACCTTCACACACACCTTCACTGACAAGATGCTTCCATACTTCAGCACTTTCCATAAAGTAAAACTCTTACCGATGAAGATCTCAGTGATCAAACAGCAGCTCTGATGTTCTCAGCATGAAGAACAAAAAGTCCAAATGAAACCTTATTGATCAGATTGAACTGAACTGATGTTGGATTCCTGTTTAATATGGAGGGATCAGTGAGTGATTGAGCAGAACTGCAGGAAAAGTGATGGGTGAGGTTCAGACTTCATCACTCAGGTCATAAATGGAGAGAAAGAAAACTTTGTGAAGTTGCTGAACTGTTGCTTTTCATGAACTGATCGCTGTGTTTCTGGACATAAAACCAGTTTTACTTGTACTGTTGTTTTTTTATTTTTTGATTGGCATTTATTACTTTCATGGAAATACTAAGACATAAATCCAGCTCTTTGCTCCTACATATTTTTATGATGAACAATAATAATAATAATAATAATAAAATATCTGCTTAAAAGGGAAGAATTATGCATTAAATTGGAAAATCCATTTATTTTTCCTTAAGTCAGACAGCAACTCAAGTTTTATTTGGGTCATTGGAAAAATGGAATTGAACATCTGTGTCTCCAATGGTGATACATTAGTTAAGAAAATGCATTTATGTTTTGGGCAGCAGAGTTGAAAAGCTTTCTGGGTTCTCTGCTAAAGTCCAACAGATTACCACTACTGAGTCAGGGTTAGGCAGTGTTTTTCAACCTTTTTTGAGCCAAGGTACGTTATTTTAATTGAAAAAATCTCGAGGCACACCACCAACCAAAAATGTAAACAAAGATACTCTGTATAGTCGATATTACATATATAGTCATTTTTATCAAAGTCTCTTGAATAGGAATCAAATAAACACAAAAATACATTTGTATCACATTTTACATTTCTTATTTCAAATTGCACTTAACATGTCCACTTCAAAAATACCCCTGAACAGGTTGAAAATTTAGCACGTTCTTCTTTTGATTTACAATTTTGACTTCTAATGATTCACTTCCTGCTAGAGAGCCCCCTGGTGGTTGAAAAAAATACACAGCAAAGCGACAACGGGCTACAATCCGCATGGTTCAAAGCTTTAAAAAAAAGTAGCAGCTTATAGTCCGAAAAATACGGTACCTTAGGTGAAATTGAATAATTTCCACGGCACACCTGACGATCACTCACGGCACACTAGTGTGCCGCGGAACAGTGGTTGAAAAACACTGGGTTAGAGTACTCTAATGCGTCCTGCTCACCACCTCCCGTCCTCCAGATCTACCATCCTGCAGCCTTTAAATACATGTCTCCTCCAACTCCTGAACCAAGTTCCCTCGTCAGCATCATTCAGCTCTGCAGAAATCTAGTGACAAGGTATCCATCTGATCCAGGTGTTGGAGAAGTGATTCATCCAGAAGCTGCAGGACTGGACCCTGGACTGGATTTGGACTCCTGTGGTCTTCATCAATAAGACCACAGAAACTTTCTGAAATGAAGGTCTCAAAGTTTTCTTTCGACCATAGCTATTAATAAACAGGTTCATAAATGTGACATTTAGCAAATAGAAATAATTTTGATGATTCTACACTAAAAGAGGAGAAGTTTGCTTGTTATTCAGTGTGAATGTGTCTTTTTATTGGGTGTATGTAAACTTCTGGTTGAATATGCATCTTGGAGGAATAATAAACACCGTGTTATAAGAATCACCTTATTTAAAATAAGCTGTGCGTCAAGTAAATATCAAAGTTTGTGTGGTCTTTTTTTTGCAAAACGTTTCTGGAAGTAAACAAAGGAGCATTATTTTTAACATCTATTTAGTATCTATTTTCATAGATGTTGAAAATATAACTTTTTATGTCTTACAGTGACTTATATAATGGTAAAGAGGTGAAACCCTCAAATAATCAATAAATCGCAGATAAGAACTGATTTGTTCTCATAAACCAGGAGAAGTTTCTTCATCTGTCAGTTTTTAACAAACGTTTCTTTTCCAGTGGAGGCGCTGATCCGGGTCGGTTTCAGCAGTGATGTCTCAGTTTGTTTCAGTAAATGAACGGCCAACATTCTTCATAGAGCGAAACCGGCCATTGACTCCTGGCTCCAACTAGAACAAACAGCCTTCAGGAGGTTCTGACTTCTGCAGAGATGGATCATCCCCCGTTTGATTTGTTATAAAAGGTTCTGAAGATTTATCTTCCACCATCTCTTTTGGTTCTTAATGGAGTTTTTTATTTTCATTTTTGTGTCATAAAAATAACACTGGTCTATTTCAGTGACCAAAGCATTGAGTATAAACAGCACATCAGGACTAATAGTGATCATGAAAAAGTTTCTTTGACAACTGAGTTTGTCTAATTAATACTGAATGAAGTTCATGTTAACCAATGTTAGTAAGAACCAAACAACTGCAGCTCATGTTAAAGTTTATTTTACCATCTTTCTGATCTACACAGAGAAAAATCTAACCTGTTAATCAGTGAGTTTTATAGAAGCTTAAAAGTTGAATTCTGGACTTTGAAATGAGACACACCTCAATTGGAGCTGAACTAAAGCAGGAAACAGTTTGTGATCGTTGTTTCTGGCAGAGAGACTCCCAGACGATCAGATTCACCTTCAGACCAAACTAGCAGCTTCCTCTGAGTGAGTCCAGCTGCAGGAGAGAAAAGTGGAAACCTCCAACTCTGCTGCTTCAAGCTGCTCACACTGAAGGTGAGTTGGACCAAAACACTCAGAGTCACTTTGAGGGAAGTTAGTAGAGGAGGGAGGGAGCCGAGACTGACTGGACCTTCTGTGTTTTCAGTTCATTCAGAGACAAAATGGCTTCCAGCTTAGAGGAGGATCTCTGCTGTTCGGTCTGTCAGGAAGTCTTTAAGGATCCGGTTGTTCTGTCATGTAGCCACAGCTTCTGTAAGGAATGTCTGAAGAGCTGGTGGAGAGAGAAACCAGCAAGAGAGTGTCCAGTTTGTCAGAGGAGATCATCTAAGGTTAATCTGCCTTTAAAACTGGTTCTGAAGAACCTGTGTGAGTCTTTCTTACAGCAGAGAGTTTCAGAGGATCTCTGCTGTCTGCACTCTGAGAAACTCAAACTCTTCTGTCTGGACCATCAAGAACCAATTTGCTCCATCTGCAGTCATTCAGAAAAACACACCAACCACAGATTCAGACCCATCAATGAAGCTGCTCAGCAACACCAGAAGAAACTTCAGGAAACTCTGGAGCCTTTAAAGAAGAACCTGAAGCTCAAGAAGGAAGTTAAGAAGAAGTTTGATCAGACAGCAAAACACCTGAAGGTCCAGACCCGACACACAGAGAGGCAGATTGTTGAGCAGTTCAAGAAGCTTCATCAGTTTCTAGCAGAGGAAGAGGAGGCCAGGCTGGCTGCACTGAGGGAGGAAGAGGAGCAGAAGAGAGGGATGATGAAGGAGAAGATGGAGGCTCTGAGCAGAGAGATAGCAGCTCTTTCAGACACAGTCAGAGCCACAGAGGAGGAGCTGAGAGCTGCAGACGTCTCATTCCTGCACAACTACAAGGCTGCAGTGGAAAGAGTCCAGCGCTGCCCCCTGCTGGAGGATCCACAGCTGCCCTCAGGAGCTCTGATAGACCAGGCCAAACATCTGGGCAACCTGGCCTTCAACATCTGGAGCAACATGAAGGACATGGTGACCTACACTCCTCTGGTTCTGGACCCAAACACGGCTAATCCAGAACTCCACCTGTCTGAAGATCTGACCAGTTCTACTGGAGGAGAGGAACAGCAGCTTCCTGATAATTCAGAGAGATTTGATTTAAAGCGTTTTGTCCTGAGCTCTGAGGGTTTTAACTCAGGGAGCCACAGCTGGGATGTTGATGTTGGAGACTCTGAAGGATGGCTGCTTGGTGTGACAACAGATTCTGTCCAGAGGAAGGGGAAGATAAAATCTGGATGGTTGGGTATTTGGTTCTATAAAAGTAAATATAAAGCAGAGTTTCCACCAGTTCCTCCCACGTTTCTTTCAGTCCAGAAGAAACTCCAGAGGATCAGAGTGAATCTGGACTGGGACAGAGGAAAGCTGTCGTTCTCTGATCTGGATACTAACACACACATACACACCTTCACACACACCTTCACTGACAAGATGTTTCCATACTTCTGCACTACAGATGAAGTAAAACTCTTACCGATGAAGATCTCAGTGATCAAACAGCAGCTCTGATTTTCTCAGCATGAAGAACAAAAAGTCCAAATGATTCAAGTTGTTAGAAATTATTTCTGAAATATGCGTCTCCTTTTCTCTCATGATGAGTCGAGTTCTACTGAATCCAGACCTGAATGTTGAATGTTTGTGATTTTATATTAAATCTGGATTATGACTCCTCAACAACATAAAGGACAATGGTGAAGTTTGAGCTTTTCCTCAGTAATTATTCTGTATGTAAACTTCTGGGCTTGAAGACATCCATCCATTTTCTGTACAACCTAGCCCTATGGGGTTGGGAGGGGTGCTGCTGCCTCTCCAGCTATCGTTCTGGGTGAGAGGCAGGGTCACCCTGGACAGGTCGCCAGCCTATCGCAGGGCAACACAGAGACAAACAGGTCTGTGGGAGGAAGCCGGAGAACCCAGAGAGAACCCACGCATGCACAGAACCCACATGCAAACTCCATGCAGAAAGACCCCACGCCGGGAATCGAACCCTGAACCTTCTTGCTGCCAGGCAACAGTGCTTGAAGACAAGTGCTTGAAGACATTCATATGTAAATCTCTAACAGATTATTTCATTATTCTAACATTGAGCAAAATAGAGATAATTTTGGTGATTTTAAACTAAAACAAGGAAAATTTGGTTCCTATTTAATTTGAATGTGTCTTTTTATTGGGTGTATGTAAACTTTTGGTTGAATATTTATCTTGGTGGGAATCATAAACACTGCATTATGAGAAACATATTTAAAATAAACTTTACGTTTACGTCACGTAAATGTCAGAATTTTTTATATGAATTTTTTTAACCAAAATTAGAAATTAAAATAAAGTAACAAATTCTCTTTATTGATGTATAAAATATAGTTTTATTTGTCTTACAGTCACATAAATAACAGTAAAGTGGTGAAATCTTCAACGATCAATAAAATACACATAAAAACTGTTTTGTTCTCATAAACCAGGAGAAGTTTCTTCATGTTTTTAACAAACGTTTTATTTACAGTCAGAGGCGCTGAGCCGGTTCCACTAAAGCTTATTTTTTCTCAGCTGTTCAATGAAACAGCAACAAGTTTAAAACATGAAAATATTTCCTTTGGATAAGATGGAGAGACGGACCGAGACGCCAAGTAGCTACTGAACTAATAAAGGTGCAAAATAAAATTACAAACCAGAGAAAAGGTTTGTGTAGCTGCTGCATTACAGCCATGCAGGTTAGACAGAATTGGGATTTTAATGAAGCATTTGAACTGTTTTTCACTCCATCTGATCCAAACCGACCCTCTAGGATGGAAGCAAACCGATGAAGATGTTAACAAAGTATTTGTGTATGACCATCAATTTTAACATAAGTTTCTATCTCAGTCACAAGTCTCAAGTTTGATCTCCTGTGAGATGAATGTGGTCAAGTCTGGTTTTAGTTGCTGTATTTCTGCTCTCTTCTTGAGCAAAATGTGTTTATTTATGTTTTAATCAGTGTCACATTCATTAGTAGTTATGAAGTGAACTTTTCCCACCTACTATTAAATCCTGTGTCTGGATAAATGATTATTTATGTGGGGATTCTTTTGTTGTAATACACAACAATTCTCTTTTCACAAAGTGGATCTAACTTCTTTTTGTCATGTTTTTTTTTTTTTTTTTTTTTTTTTGCATACCATACCATCCGGATATAAAAACTCCCATTTTGAAAGGTCAGGCTTGTTTCAATTTAACATGTAATATGGAGTCTTTTTACATGTCTGTTTTAGCATCTATTAAGAATAAGAACAGCAGTTTGAACTGCATGTCCAAACATCTTTTAGCTACTCTCAATTAACTGCATTGTGTAAAGAAAGCAGACAAAACAGTTATCATGACCAAATTGCTATGACAGCTGAGCTTGTCTAAACAATCCTGAAGGAGATTCATGTTTCCTGATTTTATTCAGAGTAAAATAACTGCAGCATTTAGGACAGTTTATTATTAAGTCTTTTTTCCCACCTAAAATGTGCAGAGATTCATGTTTCTGACAGACTCACTTTGGAATGAAAAGCACGTTTGTTTCAAGTACACCTCGCTGCAGCAAACAGAAAGGAGCGGGACGGACCACTGTTCATTCTGTCATTTAATTAGCTCTACTTTATCTTTTACGGTGCCAGTAATGCTGAAAATAATAGTAAATAATAAAGACGTTCTGGTATTCTGATTTAATAATGCAATTAGATTAGTTGTGCTACCACCCCCCACGCCACTAGAGGCGGTAGCAGGCCCGAAAAGATGTAGATTTAGAAGTACACCGAAAGCTACGGAATTGGTTAAAAACTGTTAGCTGCGCTGAAGTAAATAAAAGAGAGAAGTTCAAATACATGCTGAGAGTGAAAATCCTTCCGAAAGATGAAGATATATCACAGATTTCAAAAGAAAATAAAAACGGGAGTCCGCGGATGACATAGGAAATAGCGCCCCCTTCATTTCCGGAGTGCAATGGTCCCATTTCCAAATAAGGTATGAGACTGACAGCGGTCCGTCCCCGCCCCTTTCTGTTCGCTGCAGCCGAGGTCCTTCTCGTTTATTTTGGGTGAAGAAGGAAGTTAAAGCTCCGCCCCCAACATCTATTGCGTGAACTGAAACAGGAAGCAGGGCAGGAACTGTTTCTGCTGTCTTTTTTACATGTTGTGTTCAGATCTCTGAAGAGAAAAGCAAAAATGTGAGCGTTAGAGCAGGTTGAATTCTGGACTTTGGAGTGAAACACACCTCAGTTGGAGCTGAATTAAAGCAGGAAACAGTTTCTCATCGTTGTTTCCTGCAGAGAGACTCCCAGACGATCAGATTCACCTTCAGACCAAACTAGCAGCTTCCTCTGAGTGAGTCCAGCTGCAGGAGAGAAAAGTGGAAACCTCTAACTCTGCTGCTTCAAGTTGCTCACACTGAAGGTGAGTTGGACCAAAACACTCAGAGACACTTTGAGGGAAGTTAGTAGAGGAGGGAGGGAGCCGAGACTGACTGGACATTCTGTGTTTTCAGCTTCATTTAGAGACAAAATGGCTTCCAAGTTAGAGGAGGATCTCTGCTGTTCGGTCTGTCAGGACGTCTTTAAGGATCCGGTTGTTCTGTCATGTAGCCACAGCTTCTGTAAGGAATGTCTGAAGAGCTGGTGGAGAGAGAAACCAGCAAGAGAGTGTCCAGTTTGTAAGAGGAGATCATCTAAGGCTGATCCGCCTTTAAATCTGGTCCTGAAGAACCTGTGTGAGACTTTCTTACAGCAGAGCGATCAGAGACTTTCAGAGGATCTCTGCTGTCCAGTCTGTAAAAGAGTCTTTAAAGATCCAGTTGTTCTATCATGTAGCCACAGCTTCTGTAAGGAATGTCTGAAGAGCTGGTGGAGAGAGAAACCAGCAAGAGAGTGTCCAGTTTGTCAGAGGAAATCTCCAAAGGCTAATCCACCCATAAGTCTGGTTTTAAGGAACCTGTGTGAGACTTTCTTACAACAGAAAAATCAGAAACTTTCAGAGGGTATCTGCAGTCTGCACTCAAAGAAACTCAAACTCTTCTGTCTGGACCATCAAGAAGTGCTGTGCTCAATCTGTCGAGATTCAGAAAAACACACCAACCACAGATTCAGACCCATCCGGGAAGCTGCTCAGGATCACAGAGAGAATCTGAAAACATCTCTGGAGTTTTTAAAGAAGAATCTGGAGCTCAGAAAGAAAGTTAAAAATAAGTTTGATCAGACAGCAGAACACCTAAAGGTCCAGGCCCGACACACAGAGAGGCAGATTGTTGAGCAGTTCAAGAAGCTTCATCAGTTTCTAGCAGAGGAAGAGGAGGCCAGGCTGGCTGCACTGAGGGAGGAAGAGGAGCAGAAGAGAGGGATGATGAAGGAGAAGATGGAGGCTCTGAGCAGAGAGATAGCAGCTCTTTCAGACACAGTCAGAGCCACAGAGGAGGAGCTGAGAGCTGCAGACGTCTCATTCCTGCACAACTACAAGGCTGCAGTGGAAAGAGTCCAGCGCTGCCCCCTGCTGGAGGATCCACAGCTGCCCTCAGGAGCTCTGATAGACCAGGCCAAACATCTGGGCAACCTGGCCTTCAACATCTGGAACAACATGAAGGACATGGTGACCTACACTCCTCTGGTTCTGGACCCAAACACGGCTAATCCAGGACTTCACCTGACTGAAGATCTGACTGGCGTGACTCCAGGAGAGGAACAGCAGCTTCCTGATAATCCAGAGAGATTTGATGTTGAGTGGTCCGTTCTGAGCTTTGAGGGTTTTAACTCAGGGATCCACAGCTGGGATGTTGATGTTGGAGATGGTGAAGGATGGATGCTTGGTGTGATAGCAGAGTCGGTCCAGAGGAAGGGACACTTAGAGTCTGGATTGTTGGTTATGTTGTTCATTGATGGTGAATACGAAGCATATTCTCCACCAGCTCGTCCCACGTTTCTTTCAGTACAGAAGAAGATCCAGAGGATAAGAGTTAATCTGGACTGTGACGGAGGAAAGCTGTCGTTCTCTGATCTGGATACTAACAAACACATACACACCTTCACACACACCTTCACTGACAAGATGCTTCCATACTTTAGCACTGCTGAAGTAAAACTCTTACCGATGAAGATCTCAGTGATCAAATAGCAGCTCTGATTTTCTCAGCATGAAGAACAAAAAGTCCAAATGATTCAAGTTATTAGAAATTATTTCTGAAATATGCGTCTCCTTTTCTCTCATGATGAGTCGAGTTCTGCAGAATCCAGACCTGAATGTTGAATGTTTGTGATTTTATATTAAATCTGGATTATGGCTCAACATAAAGGACAATGGGGAAGTTTGAGCTTTTCCTCAGTAATTATTCTGTATGTAAACTTCTTGTTCCAAAGACATTCATATAATATATAAACATTTGGTTGAATGTTTATCTTGGTGGGAATCATAAACACTGCATTATGAGAAACATCTTATTTAAAATAAACTTTACGTCACGTAAATATCAGAATTTGTGAGTTTTTTTTCTACCAAAATGTTTCTAAAAATTAAAATAAAGTAACAAATTCTCTTTATTGATGTATAAAATATAGTTTTATTTGTCTTACAGTCACATATATAACAGTAAAGTGGTGAAATCTTCATATCAATAAAATACACATAAAAACTGTTTTGTTCTCATAAACCAGGAGAAGTTTCTTCATGATTTTAACAAACGTTTTATTTACAGTCAGAGGCGCTGAGCAGGTTCCACTAAAGCTTATTTTTTCTCAGTCAGCTGTTCAATGAAACAGCAACAAGTTTAAAGCATGAAAATATTTCCTTTGGATAAGATGGAGAGACGGACCGAGACGCCAAGTAGCTACTGAACTAATAAAGGTGCAAAATAAAATTAAAAACCAGAGAAAAGGTTTGAATTGAGGAGCTTTCAGTATTTGTTCATCATGACACAAACTAACGATATTATAGTTGGTGTAAAACAATGTTTAACAATGTTGTTTTACACCATCTATTATTAACAAAAATGACTGTAGTTTACTCATTAATCAGAACGTAAAAGAAAAAATTAGGAAAATAAAACTAAAAGGGAAAGTTCTGAGCACAGACAGATCATGGAGCAGTCTTTAATTAATTTGTCTGTCCTAGTCAAAGCCCTGCTTTAAATTAAACCAACAAATTCTGGCTCTGTCGCTGATATAAAGGAGTTTATATTTCATCACAGTCAGAAGAAAATCTCAAAAACAGAAAATATTTGAAGAAGAGGAAAAATTGTGTGCAGTCGCATGAAATATAAGAAATTTTAATAGATTAATATTTCACATTACTACCTGGTTGTTTTCTACATTTGGTGGTTGTGATTCATTAATAGATGTGTCCTCTAATTTTAAATAAAAAATGTTGCCTCTTCAATATTTTCTAAAATCATTGAAATACACAAAAAATTTCATTGATAAATTATAAATTAGCTTTTCCTGTAAAAGTGACCCCTTTTAGTTAATTTTAAACTGATATAAATAATAAATGTCAAAAATATTGCGAAGAATAAACTTTTCTTAATCTGATCTTTAATGTGATCATTTGATCTAGTTTAATCTGCTGGTAATACCTCAGGGTTCCAGTAGGGGGAGTTATGCTTGGCCCCCACGTGTCTAGGTTCTGTTCAGGTTTGGTTTTTATGACCCATTAGAGCTATTTTCCTCCATCTGACCCAAACTGACCCTCTGCAGTCTGAAGAACCTGCTTCCTCTGGTTCTCCTCAGATTTATATCCATATTTTAGTGGAAATAATCCTCCTGTTGCAACCAACCAAACTATTAGATTGTCTTTTAAAAATCATTTCAGCACAAAGTTTTCTGCTAAACACCTGGAGGTGTCTAAAAGAACTGATGAAAGTTTTTCATTTTCTAATTCGACCTTGAAGGTCCAACATGATGCAGCATGTTTAAAGCTTTCCATAACTCTTTTAATCACAGATAAAAATGTGTATGTACAGTGTGGGGTCAGAGGTCAGCAGTGATCTGGGTATATCTGTGTGTGCTTTTCTGCATGCTGAGCTCATAAAATGCTGCAGGCGGTGGGATACTTGGAAGTGAAGACCTTGTTCTCTGTCCCGTATACGTAGAAGCTGTAGTCCTTCCCGCCGTACGAGTAAAAGGCGTGAGTGAGGGGCACCAGCTCAATGGTCTGACGCTACGGAGGGACACAGAGGTCAGGAGGTCATGCAATGTCTGGTAATGCAATACCATAGTGATAAGACATCAGCAATGACCTTAGAGAGGTAGCTTCAGGGTTTCCCGCAGTGGCTGAGAGTTGTTTGTTGATTTAAATAATTTTTATACACCAGTAAAAGTGATAAATGGGATGTCGATGCTCATCTTCCGCTCAAAAGGGTGCACTTACTTTTTTATGAACTCTCTGAGCCCCAGCAGTCCTGAAAGTATCAGAAGGTAGGTGTGTACCTGCTGGAGGATGCGGCTGGTGGAGGTGAAGCGATACAGGTGATCGTTGATCAGCTTGGCTGAAACGTCGCAGATCTCCTGGTCAGGGAAGCCGTGGATTGGATACACCTGGAGAGAGGTCACCATGGTAACACGTTACATGTTTTACCACTTTGATGTTCTTGAGCTCTTTGATATTCTAAAACCCTTTAATGTTAGCGTTCAACTGACAGAGTTTGGACCTGGCGGAACCGGCTCGTCTCACCAGAACGTTCTCGTCGATGAAGAATGGGTCGCCTGACACCTTCTCAAACTTCCTGTCTGGGAAGTCCGGCTGGCGGTCCGGGATGAAGCAGCTCACGTTGTTTTTCCTGGAAACACGGCAACAAAATATGGACACGGTGAGGTCCGAACGGGTCGGAACCGGGTCAGAGGAGAGCGAGTGTTCAGCTAGCCCACCATGTGACCGTGAGCTGGATGAAGTGCAGCAGCTTCTGGGCGCCGTGGCAAACAGAGCAGGTCTTGTAGCCGTCTCCACGGCAACTGACACACCTGGAGAAACAAACATGGAGTCACCTGGAGAACGAAGCGGGTGGGAGATAGGAGGACCAGAACCAGAACCAGAAAAGAACTGAAACCAGAACAGAACCAGAATGGAATCAGAACAGAATAAGAACAAAAACAAGAATAACAACAGGAACGACAGCCAGAACAGAACCAGAACAGAACCAGAACCAGAGCCACAACTGAACAGCAACCAGAACTAGAACCAGAACAGAATCAGAACAGAACCAGAACAAAAACAAGAATAACAACAGGAACGACAGCCAGAACAGAACCAGAACAGAACCAGAGCCACAACTGAACAGCAACCAGAACTAGAACCAGAACATAATCAGAACAGAACAACTTGTTAAGACTCTTTCAGCTGCTGGTTCTAATTCTGCTGCAGCAGTTGATACCAGAGGTCCGGCCTGCTCTGTTGCCATGGTGATGAGGTCTGACCTGCTCTGCTGTCATGGTGATGAGGTCCGGCCTGCTCTGTTGCCATGGTAATGAGGTCTGGCATGCTCTGTTGCCATGGTAATGAGGTCTGGCATGCTCTGTTGTCATGGTGAAGAGGTCCGGCCTGCTCTGTTGCCATGGTGATGAGGTCTGGCATGCTCTGTCGTCATGGTGATGAGGTCTAACTTGCTCTGTCGTCATGGTGATGAGGTCTAACTTGCTCTGTTGCCATGGTGAAGAGGTCTAACTTGCTCTGTTGTCATGGTGATGAGGTCTGGCCTGCTCTGTCGTCATGGTGAAGAGGTCTAACTTGCTCTGTTGTCATGGTGATGAGGTCTAACTTGCTCTGTCGTCATGGTGAAGAGGTCTAACTTGCTCTGTTGTCATGGTGATGAGGTCTGGCCTGCTCTGTCGTCATGGTGATGAGGTCTGGCCTGCTCTGTTGCCATGGTGATGAGGTCTGGCCTGCTCTGTTGTCATGGTGATGAGGTCTGGCCTGCTCTGTTGTCATGGTGATGTGTAATCTAAACTCTGCAGTTTGAGCTAAACCCCTCAGCAGGAAGTTAAAGCATAAAGAAGCATTTTCACCTGCGGCGGCCTCGGCCGTGACAGGAAGTGCAGCGTTTTTTTCTGGCCCGCCCGTTACCGTGGCAGAAGCTGCAGCGTTTCTGAGAAACAAAGAGAAAGATGGAGTTTGTTAAAGTCGATCCATTTTCAGCAGAAGATGCACGATATATCGGAACCAACGTCTGAACCGGTCCGATAAATACAGAACCATATATTATATGTTATTTATACATATGACAATACAAATGGAAATTTGTTGATGTTCCATTAATGTTAAAAAAAAACTAAATTTCGCAGTTGTGGTGTTTATGTTAAATAAGAAACTATGAGATGAAGGTTCCGGCTCACCATTCCTCGGCCGAAGCAGCCGCTGCAGCGCGTCCTCCCACAGCCATGGCATTTATGGCACACCTGAAAAACAAACACACCTGGCTGTTAGAGAGCGACTGCCGGGCCAGGTAGGGGGCGGAGTCACAAGACACCATAACCCTTTCTGGAAAATAGTATTTTTTATTACTCAATTATAATCACAATACTTTAAAGTATTTAAATTCTGCACCTCAAAAATTTAACCAAAGTGTAAAAAAATTTAAACAACTACTATGATTATAAAAACTAAACATTTAGCTAATAAAAATTTTAATTAAAACTAACTGAATTAGGCAAAACAGAATAGAACTAAACAATAATGAAAAACCCCAAACTATTATAACCCTGGTCGGACCTTCACGAAGGACGAGTGTGGCACTCGGATCTTCTCCACCCTGTTGGAGTACATCTGCGGCGGCGACACCGGGATGTCCCACGGTGGGGGGCTCGCCCCGTACTGGGGGCCGTCCACCGCCTGGCCTGGTCCAGAACCACGCACAGACACGGAAAGAAAGGTGCTTCATAACGCTGCTAATACTCTTTATGAGATTACCAGAGTCAGTCAGAGGCATCTTCAGAGCTGCTGTAACACAGACCTCTGCAGGAGGTTCCAACCAGTCTCCTGTAGAGGTCCACTGAGGAATCCTGAGTGGACCTGAACTGGTTCTGGTTAGTAGAGAAGGTTTACCGTTGTAGGGCTCCAACTGCCAGGCGCTGGTTCTGGTCTCAGTGTACGTCTCCAGTCGATACTGAGGGAGGAAGACGAGAAAATGGATGAAGACGATAACCTTTAGGTTCAAGCTAAATATTTAGCGAAATGCAAATTGGCTTGCTGATAAGAGGAAGTGGAATATCAAAATAAAAGTTGGGTTTTGCTGCTTATCAGCAAACTATTTTGCATTTCAACTAAATATTTAGCTAGAACCTACATATTTAGTGAGCAA
Source organism: Poecilia reticulata (assembly GCF_904066995.2). Classification (NCBI taxonomy): domain Eukaryota; kingdom Metazoa; phylum Chordata; class Actinopteri; order Cyprinodontiformes; family Poeciliidae; genus Poecilia; species Poecilia reticulata. Next base: position 3,962,352 of record NC_088834.1, read on the forward strand.
GCTAAATATTTAGCGCTCTCTAGAGCTAAATATCTAGCTTGGAATAAACTAAATATTTAGTTTGAAAATTAAATATTTAGTTCAGAAATTAAATATTTAGTTAGCAAAATATATACATAATTTGGGGTTAAGTATTTAGTTTGAAAACAAAATACTGTCATCATTGGCTAAGGTAACTAACTTTAGCATTTATTTACAATAGGATCTATTAGCAGTTGCTAACAGATTATGATTGACAGCGCTAAGATCCGCCCCCTGGCTCTGATTGGTTTGGACTGGGTGAAGGCAGAGGAGTTCAACTTTTCTCAGATTATGTGTCTCACACCATGCAGTCACAATATAGTCAACATAAAAAATAATTTGGAGAAAAATATTCCTTTCCTAGCATCAAGCAGCCAGGTCAGAGGCTGCTGCGGCAGACAGAAGTTGGGTTCTGACCCGGTAGACGGTGACGGGCTTCAGGTCCTTGAAAGTGAGGTTCCGGGCCGGTTTAGAGCTGTACTTCCATTTGGACTCGACAAACCTGAGCAAAGCGTCTCGGGCCATGTCCTCCGATATGGACGGGACTCTGGGGACAAACCGAAGGACGGGTTAGCCCTATCTGGAGCCGCTGTCAGACCCAGACCGGCCCGATCTTACCGGATGGTGGGGACCGAGGTGCTCCTGTTGACCTCAGGCTGGGGGTTGTAGGCGGGGGGTGGGGGGTACAGCGGCTCGTCGTCCTCTGGACCTGCAGGGAGACAGGAAGTGGACCCACGTTCACACTCAGACAGACAGGAGGTCAGGCCTCATGCAGGTTTGTAATGGGGTTTTCACTGTAGTTTAGCTTTTGTTTATCTAATTTAGTTTATTTCAGTTAATTTTTATAGTGTTTTCTGTTTTTTATTAGTTATTAATAGTTAAATAGTGTTTAGTTTTTATTAGTTATAGTTGTAAATAACCCAAAGTTAAGCTCTTTATTTGTCTGTATCTCTTTTTATGGATTTACTTTGTTTTATATGATTAACTTCTGATTTTATGTCTGATGCTTTTATTTTGAAAATACAGCTTCCGGTTTATTAATTAAAAGCAACTTAACAACAAAAAAAGAAGAAAAGTTGCAGCGGAGTTGATCAAATGTAGCTTGTTATTAGCAGCCCTCTTCATAGAGGCACAAGGTTCGGTTTGCTTATTTTGTAAATAAGTATGTTTTCAATGTTTAGTAACCAAAACTGTGCATTTGTTTTATCAGATACTAAAAGTAGAGTTGTTTTTAGTTTTTTCATCCTTTTAAATTTTTCAGAAAGATTAAAGTGTGGTATTGTGATTATGTATGAATCAATTGGGTGATGAATATTCAGCAGAAGATACCATTTTCAGTAAATGTATTTAATTATTGTTGAACAACCAACGGACTCTGGCGTTTTCTCCCAAATTTTGCTGTCGCCATTTTGCAGACGTAGTAAACGCTGCCATGATGGAATGCCGTAATTTGCCAAAAACTGACAGAACAACGTGTTTGGGGGCAAAAAAAATTAATTTTCCATCAGTTTGAAAGGTTAATAAACAGATTCATAAACACAAAAACATAGAATGTTATATGTATAATTTCAGTATGCGTTACCTAGTTTTATAAACGCATAATATAACTCCAGTTAGTTAAAAAATTTCCCAACTAATTACTGCTTTTACTTATTTCAGTTAAGGAAAAGGTTTTCTCAATTTCAGTTTTCATTATTTCGTTAGTTTTTGTTAACTTTAATAACTTTGGTCGTATGTCAGCTTCCGCCATATTGTGAGGGGCAGATATGTGAACATGTGTAATGTTGTTGCACCATGAGACTCTTCAGTTGCACATTAGGTTCAGCAGGAACATAACAGCTCTCTTCTCGCTCTCGCTGTTTCTCTCACCTCCTTTATGCCCTTGGTATCCATCTATGTCCTCCAGCCATCCAGGAGGGGGCGCTGATGGTCCCTCTTCAGGTATGTTTGGATCAAATGAGTCTGAAACACAATAAGGTGAAAATGGATTTACTTCATGGTGTTTTTCCTCTTCTGAAGCTCATGAATAGACTCTTCTCTGCTCCGTTAGCTTTTCATTGGCTAACAACTAGCATGGCTAGGCTGGTCATCCCCAATTTGTACTTTTTTCAAAAATGGTTGGCATGCAATATCTGTAAGGTACATACATCAGATGCATTGACGTGTTTTTTTTTTTTGAGAGATTATTGTAATCCATCACAATACTAAGCATAAATATAATGAATATGACAGAGCTGAAGTTGGTTAAAGGGTGAGTTCACCTAATTTTTACAACCTTCAACATTTTAATTTGCTCTAGTGTAAAAACTTCAATATGTAGACTTTCCAAACATGGATTAGATTATGTAACACTAGAAGCAGAATATTTAGTGTGTCATTTGTGAATGTACAAATATGGCTTCTTATTGAACTTTCACAAATAAAACAAAAGTTTCACACGAGCCTTTGAGGTGATAAAACGTCTTAAAATTACACAGGAAGAATACTTTCTCTCGCTCTCCTTCCAGCAGCAGCAGCAGCAGCAGCAGCAGCAACCCTTTCTGGGTGCTAGCATCACTGCTAAATAAACATAATGGACCTGGTTCATTTGGATCAGAACCAGCTTACAGCCAAGATTAGTTTGCCACTCACAACATGGTGCTGCAAAGCTAGCGCTCAGGCTCACCTCCTCCTTCTTGGTCCTGGTATCCATCCATGTCCCCCGGCCATCCAGAAGGCGATGGGCCCTCATCAGGTGTGCTGGGATCAAATGAGCCTGAAACAGGAAGAGTCATGGAGAGAAATTCAAGTTTTAATAGGTAACTTTGTTAAAAAGGACCTGAAGTTATGAACAAGATCTGTGACATAAAGACTCAATCTGCTGCCGGATGGATGGATGAAACTCTTTGGTGTTGAAATGACTCCCGTCTTTGTCTCCAGGTGTTTAAAAGAGAGAAATGATCTGATCTCTGCAGATATTTCTCTACCTTTGAATGTTTTGGTTTGATTACCATGGAGCCACACCCAGAAATGGGGAACTAGATGCCCAACTTAGTTTTTCTCTCCACATATAATAAATTTCTTCAGTTATTTATGAAGATAATAAAGCATTCCCAAGCTGGAACTGAAATTTAATCAGCAACAAAAGAAAATCTGACTGGATCAGAACTTTCACACACTGGAGCCTGAAACTGCATGTTTATGTCGCGTCTAAACCATCTGGGTTAGGTTTATTTAATCTGGTTCTACATAACAGGATCATTACGTCTCACCCACACCGGAGAATACGCGCATTCTCCAGCTGATCGCGTTGCTCCAGCTCTATTGGCGGATAAAAATACAAGCGGAGTCGGAGACTGTAAACAATACTTCTGGCTGAGGGTAAAAATATCAGCGAGAAGGTGTTTCCCTTGGCAATCTGGGCCCAGATGGACGGAGAGCAGGAAGCAGGGAGAGATGGAGTCATTAGCAGAAAACCTCCAAACAATCAGCGAGGGAGCGTGAGAACAAAGACCACTGATTACAGGAGCTCAGCCCCAGAGCCTGCTTGCAGATTCATAAATAATGCTGCAAAATATGTAAATAAACATCAACTTTTTGGCAAGTAGAGCCTGGTGGCCCGCCAGGCTTATAATAGATTGGGGGAAACTCTGATTATCAGATGATTTTTTTGTGACTTTTTTTTATCAGATAATAATATAAATTTTCATCACAATTTCCTGCTTTGATTATAACAAAATATGTAATACTTAATATTAATCACGTCAAATTAATTTTATTCCCAGAGTTCCTATGGTTTTCTACAACAGTTTCTTTTCTTTCTTGTCAGAAACTTTTCCATTTCTTGCTTGCTAAGTTAGCTTGACAAGCAACGTAGCTTGATGAATTTGACTGGCAGCCAATCAGAAATGAGCACCAGAAAGCAATTAGTCTTAACTTATAATTTATATTTTTAAAACGATTGAAAAACAAACAAAAGTTATTATGACATTATTTATTTATTTTTGCATGTTTTTCTCATCTTTTCTCAAACTTTCTGTGACCCCCACGTAGCCCCTCGCCCCACTTTGAAAAACACTGGTATGGACGATGGATGGACCAAAACAAAACTTACAAAGTGTTATGTGTGTGAAGGGAAACTAACCCTTCACATCTCCCTGAACACACTACCCTCATGGTAAAGCATGGTGGTGGCAGCATCATGCCATGGCAGGATGGACAGAGCAGGAGGAAAACCAGTTAGCGATTGAGACTGGGTTCAGCTTCCAGCAGGAGAGCCAGCCTGAACATCCAGACAGAGTTTAGGCGCTTTATGAAGAAGAATGGAGAAAATGTTCAGTCTGTATACGTTCTAATCTGCGGGAAGTTGACTTAGAAGATACAAGCCACACGTTTCAGATTTTAATTTCTACTAAATATTGTTTTTTTAAAAAAAGGATAATTTTCCTTCAAGTTTAGAGTTAGGAACTGCATGTGTTGGTCTGACAAAAGAGTAAATTCGTTAAGGTTTAAAGTGAAAAGTTTGAAGCTTTTATTGGTAGCTGACAGTAAAGATAAGACCTGGAGTAAATCGGTCCAGTCACACTCCTCAGCTGACCAGAGGATCTGCGCTGTAAAAAATGAACACATGTATGGTAATAAAACAAAAAACACACAAAGATTATCCTGCTGGGATGAAAACTGAACTCCAGATTTTACATCTATTAAAAATATTTCCCAGATTTCTCTGAAATACTTTGATCTAATTTCATAAAACTGAAGGGGTTCTAGTCCACCTCCGAGGGGAACGACACAATCAGTAGAAACAAACAGCATTTAAATAATTGGAACATTTCTGAATGAAGTGAATTTAATTGCATTACACCAAATTGAACAGAATTTAATAAAACAAAGAAACCTGAGAAGTTTCCTTTTCTTAAATTGAAAGAAAACATGGAAATGTCCTTAAAATCCATTTAATCCTTTTGTTTTAGAGCAACCAAAAGTGAAATGCTAAGACTCTCTATAGGTTTCATTGTTGATCCACAGTTATCTGGAGCCAAAAGCATCACAGTATAACACATGAATTAATCAATAATTATTTCCATCCGTATCAAATGAAAATAAAACAATTTGAGTGGTAGAGTTGACATAGCAAAAGAAAAAAACTTAAAATATCAAATAATTATTTCGTTAACAATTTTTGCTAATTGTATATTAACTATGTTATGATTGTTTTTGGATGTATATAATAAATGATACGTCAAAATGATTAATTTCATAACTTAATCATTCATGACTTCATCATGAAATGTGGCACTGCTGGAGCTCCATACATAATTATCTACAGATACAGTCATTTAACGGAATTAATTACACATCTTTGCAGTTTACATTCAGTAATCTGACTCCGATTGGATGCTGAAAGCAGAACCTGGGCTCCTATTCTACTGGATCTTTAACTCAAAACCTGAACTGGTTCTGTAGCTCAGAACCTTGGGTTTGTTTTATTCTACTGGTTCTGTAACTCAGCAGAACTTTTGTGAACTTTGTTTCTGTTTTCTGCTGTTTCCAGTTAAACTCTGGAAGCCTTTTCTGCTCAGACAACTTTTTAAGGAAACTTTTTCAGAACAAAAATATCAGAGTAAACGGACTAAATGTTCTGACCCAGTTCAGTTCGGAAGAAGAAGAAGAAAAAAGAAGCATCACAGCGAAATGTGAAAAACTTGTTGAAAAAGTTGCATATTTAAAAGTTCGCTGTTAAAATAATTGAAACTCACCGAGCTCTCCGTCCATCTCGTCCATATTCCTCACCCGGACCTGCCCAGAACGCAAATAAAACTCCGCGAACCTGGAAACAACAAAAAGTAAAGCTGCCGCAATATCACACTACTTCCGGTCAGGACTTTCACAACAAAACTTTTTGACAGCAGCAAGGTACATAAAATAAATTATAACAATAATAATGTTGAATTAAAAACAATAAATGTGTTCTTCAACGGAGAAGAAAGTCATCTTTAAAATGTAGAGATAAAATAATATAAATGTGAAATGTATGTGTGAAACACATTTAAAAACAAAAGTCAACCAAAAAGCTTCACATTTTACATCTTCAGAATAAAACCGTAGAAATAAAGCTCAATGATGTAAAAACAAGCCTAAATAAATAGATTATTTGCATCCAATCTTTAGAGTAAAGCAACTGTCCGTGGACTGAATGTTTGTTTTTTATGGTTCTGGATTCCTGTTGCGTCCTAATCTATTCATAAATCTAGTGCTAACGCTATAGCGCCACCAGGGGGAGCTCTGCTCTAAAATGTGGTGACGCGTTCACTGACGCGATGCCCTGTGGGATATATAACCTGAACTGTAAACACACGTTAACCTGTTTATTACTCATTTTACAATAAGTTCATCCTGAAGATGAAGATATTTCTACATATTATTATTGTGAAGTAAATAAAGAGAAAAAGTGTTTTATAACGGAGGAAAATATATCAAGGCATAAATAAAGATAAAATTCAGCAGATGAACAGAAGTTTTGTGAGAAACCTTTAATATTAATCTGTTTTTATGAAAAATATTTTTTTCTGGCAGGTCTTCTGCCCTGTGTGATTCCAGAAGTCACAAGAAAATATCTTCAGCTGAGGCTCTTTGTTGTTTTTTTCTGACTCTGAAATTATTAATGTGACGTTGAAACATTTAAAGTTATATCATAAAATTCTAGTCAGTAATCTGGGAAACATGAAAACATAATTAAGTGCTAATTAATTATGCTATTTTGTTGTTTAAAATGATTACAGTTGTCTATGTCTCGCCTGCTGAAGCTTTTAAAGCGAGCATTTTTCCAACATTCATGGCTCTTCATGTGAGATTGATCACGTATTTGGATATGTTAAAGTCATATTCATATTTTAGATCAATAAAATTGGGTTCTTCTCATTTCCTGATGTAAAATAATTATATATTTACATCTCCTCCTGTTTTTTGTTCTCCTATTCATCTGTTGTTGAGAAAAAAACAAACAGATATCAGAGCAGCAGCTGAACTGGATCCATTTGCTTTCCTAAATAATAAAACATATTTTACATTCTGGAGGCTCTACATTGCCACCTTCAGGCCAGGCGAGGCTACTGCAACTTAATCAGTTGTGTTTTATGCACCGATGCAGGAAATCATCCAGAAATTAGTCTATTTTTAGGACTTGTAAAATAATAATTACAGAATGTTTCAGAAATTGTCCATAAATCTAGAAGAACTTACCTTTTTTAAAACGTTTCATATTATGAAATTAATACAAAACAAAAGAAAAAAACCTGCACAGAGAAAAATGCACAAATGCATAAAACTGTAAAAAATGTTTTATTGGCTGCAAATAGAAGTTTTCTCAATTTATCCTTTATTTATTTTTTATTTATTTTTACTTTGTTATTTTGTTAATGATTTTTGTAATTTATTCAATTTTAGTGATTTATTTTGGCCAATTCTTGTTGTAGGTAGAACCAACAAAAGAGGATTAGGGCTACCGAAAAAAAAAAAAGAATTCTGACTTTAATCTCAGAATTCTGATTTTAAAGTAAAAAAAAAAATTCTGACTTTAAAGTTCTGAGATTAAAGTCAGAATTCTTTTTTTTTTTTTTTCGGTGGCCCTAATCGTCTTCCGTAAGAACCAGAACTGGGTCTCTTCTCTGATTTTCCACCACTTTAGTTCCTACTGCTGATCGTTTTCTCTCTTTAGTCTTTTCTTTGTATCCATTCACATCTTATTTGCATGTCATTTGTATCTTTTAGAGTTGCTTTGCATAGTTCAGATGTTTTTCTCGTGTTAATGAATAAATTAGTCTGGAATGATGTTTAAATTCAATAACAGGGTTTTAGAAGAGCGTTATATCGATTTTAATCATAAAACTGTTCTCCGAACACTGAGAAAAGATCTATGCAAAAATTAAACCCGAGAATAAAAACCCAGATATAATTTCGATGAATGAGAAAACAAATACTGAAAAGAGGAAATAGAATAAAAGAAGATTGAACTGAGAGAAATTCACCAAAAGACTGAGCCAACAGGAGCAAAATGACCAAGCAGATGAAGAAAAAACTAATTAAAACCAACGTGCAAAGAAGGATTTCACATAAAATAAAGAAAATTATGAGCATCCTCTTCATGAGACTGTCGTAGAAAAAGCATCTTCAGTCAGAGGCTTCTTCAACTTCGCTGTAATACAGACCGAACAGGAAATCTTTCCTGCCAACAGCCATCAAAATCTACAATGACTGAATTTTAAATTAAAATCTGTAACAATAACATTTCATTAATAAAGTATATTAGCATTTGAATTCCTAAACTAAACTCTGAGTCAGTC